>NC_080071.1:4820941-4968441 GCF_949987535.1 Balaenoptera acutorostrata
ATTATTTTTTGGGTTGGATTTCCCAAGGGGAGCAGAAAAGTGAGGGCCAAAACAAAGATAAATAAGCCAGCTTATATAGAACTTTTCCAATATTTTATTTCTTATTAGATTTCATGAAAACAGACTGTTAGTACATAAATTTTTATGCTATAATTCTCTACCCTGACCCTAGTGAGCAATTAGCCATTAAAATCTGATTGATTGTAATCTGACTTGATTTTTAACTTTGGGGATGCAAATATTATATAAATTTATGTGTAAACTTGAATTAAATATATATCCATATTAGAATAATTTAAGAATTATTATATTATAGGATAATGATAAAAAAGCAAGTCACAAATGCTCTATTTAACCAATAAATCAATAAAAGGCCATGACAGAAAAATACGGCAAAATGACCAATACATACTTGACATGAATGGAAAAATATGATGCTTATCACTATGAATTTGATCATGCTGTAAGATTTCAAAATTCATGGCAAAATTGCTAACTTGATTAAATCACCAATACTCAAAAACACCCCTACTGTTACTGTAATATAGAACAAATGTGGTAAGACTCTCCAGCACCTGTCAGCAAATAAGTTTAATATGTTTCTTATATATGTGTATATATTAACTTATAAAATATCTTTATTTCATATATCAATCATTTTCAATTGCTGTTTTGTTTGTTTATTTATTTGGTTGGCTATTTGTCTCTGAAATTAACCATGGCCCCAAATCATTATTATTACAAAATAGTAAATAGTAATGTATTTATTTTAAAGTAAAGATCATCTTTACTTTAAAATAAATGGCTGAAATCCTGAGGGAAAAAAACAAAGCAGGAGGCATAACCCTTTGAGACTTCAGACCATACTACAAAGCTACAGTAATCAAAACCGTGTGGTATTGGTACAAAAACAGACATACGTATCAATGGAACAGGAGACACCAGATATAAATCCACACACCTACAGTCAATTAATCTTTGACAAAGTAGGCAAAAATATAAAAATGGGAAAAAGTCTCTTCAGAAAGTGGTGCTGAGAAAGTTGGACAGCTGCATGTAAATCAATGAAGTTAGAACACACCCTCACACCATGCACAAAAGTAGATTCAAAATGGCTTAAAAACTTAAACATTAGACATGACACCATAAAACTCCCAGAAGAGAGCATAGGCAAAATATTCTCTGACATAAATCTTACCAATGTCTTCTTAGGTCAGTGTCACAAGGCAATAGAAATAAAAACAAAAACAAACAAATGGGACCTAATCAAACTTACAAGCTTTTGCACAGCAAAGGAAATCATAAACAAAACAAAAAGACAACTTACAGAATGGGAGAAAATATTTGCAAACAATGCGACCGACAAGGGATTAATCTCCAAAACATACAAACAGCTCATACAACTCAACAACAACAAAAAAAACAAACAACCCAATCGAAAAATGGGCAGAAGACCTAAACAGACATTTCTCCAGAGAAGACATACAGATGGCCAGTAGGCACATGAAAAGATGCTCAACATCACTGATTCTTAGAGAAATACAAATCAACACTACAGTGAGGTACCACCTCACACCAGTCAGAATATCCATCATTAAAAACTCTACAAATAACAACTGCTGGGGAGGGTGTGGAGAACAGGGAACCCTGCTACACTGTTGTTGGGAATGTAAGTTGGTGTAGCCACTATGGAAAACAGTATGGAGGTTCCTCAGAAAACTGAAAACAGAATTACCATATGATCCAGCAATCCCACTTCTGGGCATATATACAGACAAAATTATAATTCAAAAAGATGCATGCACCCCTATGTTCATAGCAGCACTGTTCACAATAGCCAAGACATGGAAACAACCTAAGTGTCCATCGACAGATGAATGGATAAAGAAGATGTGGTACATATATAAAATGGAATACTCCTCAGCCATAAAAAAGAACAAAATAATGCCATTTGCAACAACATGGATACAACTGGAGATTATCATACTAAGTGAAGTAAGTCAGAAAGAGAAAAACAAACACCATTTGATACAATGTATTTGTGGAATCTAAAATATAGCACAAATGAACCTATCTACAAAACAGAAAGAGACTCACAGACTTAGAGAACAGACTTGTGGTTGCCAAAGGGGAGGTGAGGAGGGAGAAGATGGACTGGGAGTTTGGGGTTAGCAGATGCAAAATATTATATGTAGAATGGATAAACAACAAGGTCCTACTGTACAGCACAGGGAACTATATCCAATCTCCTGGGATAAACCATAATGGAAAAGAAAATAAAAAAGAATGTTTATATGTGTATAACTGAGTCACTTTGTTGTACAGCAGAAATTAACACAACATTGTAAATCAACTATACTTCAATAAAAAATAAAATAGAATTAAATAAATGGCTGAAACACTTGTTGCTGTCATTAGTACATTCCCCTCAATATAAGAGCTGTAAAATAGTTGATTATTATACTGATGGTACACAAAAATAAGTCAAGAAAGAAGTCATCATGTGAATAAAAATGAAATATTCAGTATTTTTGTTTTAAACTTTTAAAATTTAAGAGTATAAATTTCGCTATTAGTAACTGTATAATAAGTTTCAGGGACGATATAACATGGTAAACCTCCCCCCCCACCACCAAAAACAAACAAAAACAAAACAAATCTTGTGGGTGCTATCACTCTAATAACATTATTAGCATCTTCATTTCTTAGAACACATTGCTTTTTCATGTTGGAAGCATAATGCCACTACCATTTCGTATCTGTATTTCTTTTTTATTTAATAACTATCAAAGTGATTTTTTTGCTTCAGCATGTATTAAATAAATTAAGTCGTTTACTGGTTGAATCTATTTCCTTTATGGCTTTCTGACTGAATTGTGATGAGTGATTCCTTCAACTTGACTTTGTGCAATGCATTTGCAGTTTCACAAAGTCAATGTTATTGTTCATCTCCTGAGACCAACCTTTCCCTTTGACAAGTTAAAACATTAAAGGTATCAGAATGTCTTTTAGGACCCAATGCTGAGCCCATTCTATCACAGGCTTCTCATAGGCCAGCTTAGATCCTGAGATGCTTTGGTTCTCCCCAGAGTCAACTCCCCTCTCTGTTCTATATATACAGACAGAAACACTGATATGACACCTTGCCAGAAGGTTATGGATCTGAACTTCTCTCATGGCTTTTGCCAGTCACTCTTTGGTATCTCGCATATTATTTCTCATCCCTTCCAATTACTAGGGTGTTTAGAACTGCCTCTCCCCAAAACTTTAAAAAAATGTATACTGCCCTCTGAGAATAATTCGTATATAAATGAATTGGATGTAAACTGCCTGGATTGGATTGGAGTTTGCTTTATACTCCTTGAAGCAGTGATTTTTGCATTTAGATTACTGATGTATTTTCTCAACTATGACCTCTGGTCTGATTAGGGATCTCTTAGCAGGGCTGACAGATGATTGGTGCTATTTCTGGCACACTTGATTAGCATTCACTCTTACATCTAGGAGATTGGTTTTTCACCATACAGAAGAAAATTTACTATAGAGATGTGTGAGAACAATTCTTGGGCATTCCAAGTGAGTTTCATAGAAGAGGAAACAGCCAGACTGTTGGATTGGCAGCAACTGGCTGTTTCTGCCCCATGGTTTATGCTTCCTTAAACAATTTGAAACAATCAGACCCTTAAAAATTAAATTTCCATTAAAAAATACTGCCTCATTAGTTTTCACTTATGATTCAGAAACATCTACACATACTGTTTTCTACTAACACTCTCAAGTAATCAAGTCAACAAAATACCAAACAATTGTAGAATTAAGTATCAGGTGATTTTTGCATGATACAATAATGACATGCATTTTACCAGAAGTTAACAAAATCTAGATTGATCACTTTTGGGGGGAAATCATGTCTTGGTTAAGACTTCATGAGATGAAAGGGACAGTCGCCTGTATATAGAGGGTTAAGTAAAATGGTGGAAATTATTAAAAGGATGTAGGAGCATCAAGGAAAGTGGCTGAATTTGGGAAGCCTCTCTATTAGTTTGAGGCCCTCTGTTCTTTCACATTTGTTTCATTCTTCCCACTTTGCAGATTATGTTTTTCTGTGTATAAGCCCATGTCCCACCACCCTGCCTAAAATGTATATATCTAAGTTTAAGAAAGTAAATGTATAAAATACACAAAGTGCAAAAAAAGGAAAAGAAAAAAACTTTACTATCCAGACAGTGTCTACAAGTTTCCCCAAATAAATGTCATCTGAGTTGTGACTAGCATAAATATTATGCTAGTGTGTGTGAAGCATTTTAATGAATAAACTTCAGTCTCGTCTTTCTAGTCCTGCAGTAGACAATTTTTAATGTTCAAGATCCCTTATGAAATCAAGGCATTATTTTATTATCAAGAATTAAAATAAACCAATAATCCAAAATAAAATGAGACAGATCTAATTTAAAAACAATTAACGGGCTATAACATATCTAAGGCAATTAATTATCAAATGCCAGCCAGACCAATTAGGGATATTACTCTATATTTGGCTGGAGCTTATAAAATGACTGGCATAAATTCAGTATAAATTGGATGATCTGAAAATATGTGCAAATCTCAATTTTTCAAATAATTAATCATACTTAATATTAACTTTTCTCATCCATGAACCTGGACTATCACATTTATTTAGGTATTTTTAAATTTCTTTCAACAATGTTTTCAGTGTACAGGTCTTTCATATCTTTCACTAAATTTTTTCGACAAAGTATCTTTTCTGATGCCATTTTTTATTATATAAATTTAGATGTACAGCTTTATAGTTGAATAGCTGTGTACACTACAAAGTGATTGCAATCACAAGTCTAGTGACCATCCATCACCACACAGTCGACCTCTTTACCTATTTTGCCCAGCCCCAATCCTCTTCTCTCATAACCTATTCTTTTCTCTGTATCTATGAGTTTGTTTTTGTTCTCTGTATCTATGAGTTTGTTTTTGTTTTGTTTGTTCATTGGTTTTGTTTTATGTGTGTGTGTGTCTTAGATCCCCCATATAAGTTTTGTAGTTTCAAAACAATTGAATTGTTTCTTAATTTCATTTTTAGAATGTTCACTGCCAGTTTATAGAGATACAATTGATTTTTACAAATTGATCTTGTAAAAACTCACCTACAGGTTCTAATAGGATTTTTGTGGATTCCTTATGATTTTCTCTATATAAGGTCATGTCATATGCAAATAGAGATAGTTTTACTTACTTTCCAATATGGACGTCTTTTATTTATTTTTCTTGTTTAATTGACCTGGCTAGAACCTCCAGTAAAATGTTAAATAGAATTGCCAAGAACAGACATCCTTTTCTTTTTCCTGATTTTAGGATGAAGTCATTTAGTTAAGTCTCTTGTTAGCTGTAGGTATTTTAGCTGTCCTTTTATCGTTGATAAAGTTTTTTCTACTCAGTTTATCTACTGTTTAAATCAAGAAACACTGTTGAATTTAGTCAAATGTGCTTTCTGCATCAATTGAAATGATCATATTTTTGCCCTGTATTCTATCTATATTAACATTAGTTGATTTTCAAATATTAAACCAACTTTGTATTCCTAGGATATACCCGACTTGGTCATGGCATATAATCATATTTATATGTTACTAGATATGGTTTGCTAGCATTTTGTTAAGGATTTTCCCATCTATATTCATAAGGAATATTGGCCAGTAGCATTCTCTTAATATCTTTATCTGGTTTTGGAAGCATGGTAATACTGGCCTAACAGAATGAATTGAGAGGTGTTCTTGCCTTTTCTAATTTTTGAAATAGTTTATGAAGAATTAGTATTAAGTCTTCTTTAAATGCTTGGTAGAATTTGCTAGTGAAGCCACTGGCCCTGAGCTTTTCCTTTTTTCTTTTTCTTTTTAAATTGAGGTATAGTTGATTTACAATATTATATGAGTTTCTGGTATACAGCACAGTGATTCACAATTTTTAAAAGTTATTCTCCATTTATAGTTACTATAAAATACTGGCTATATTCCCTGTGCTGTATAATATATCTTTGTAGTTTATTTATTTTATACATAGTAGTTTGTACCTCTTAATCCCCTACCCCTATTTTGCCTCTCCCCACTGGTAGCCACTAGTTTGTTCTCTACATCTGTATGTTCCTTTTTTGTTATATTCACTAGTTTGTTTTATTTTTAGATTCTGCATTTAAGTGATATTATACAGTATTTTTCTTTCTCTTTCTGACTTATTTCACTAAGCATAACACCCTCCAAGCCCATCCATGTTGTTGCAATTGGCAAAATTTCATTTTTTTTTTTTATGGCTGAATGGTATCCCATTGTGTATATGTGTGTACACACACACACACACACACACACACACACACACTCACACCATATCTTCTTTATCCAGTCGTCTGTTGATGGACACTTAGGTTGCTTCCATATCTTGGCTATTGTTAATAATGCTCCTATGAACATTGGAGTGCATGTATCTTTTTGAATTAGTGTTTTGTTTTCTTTGGATATATACTCAGTATTGGAATTGATGGATCATATGATAGCCCTAGTTTTAGTTTTTTAAGGAACTTCCATACTGTTTTCTACAGTGGCTGCACTAATTTATACTCCCGCCAAGAGTGTACAAGGGTTCCCTTTTCTCCACATCCTCTCCAACATTTGTTATTTGTGGTCTTTTTGATGACAGCTGTTCTGACAGGTGTAAGGTGATATCTCATTGTAGTTTTGATTTGCATTTCTTTGATGATTAGCGATGTTGAGCATCTTTTAATGTGTCTGTTGGCCATCTGTATGTCTTCTTTGGAAAAATGTCTATTCAGGTCTTCTGCCCATTTTTTAATTGGATTGTCTTAATTTTTTTTTGATATTGAGTTGTATGAGCCATTTATATACTTTGGATATTAACCCCTTATTTGTCATATCATTTGCAAATATTTTCTCCCAATCCTGTAGGTTGTCTCTTTGTTTTCTTGATGGTTTCCTTTGCCATGCAAAAGCTTTTAAGTTTAATTAGGTCCCATTTGTTTATTTTTGCTTTTGTTTCCTTTGTCTTAGACAGATCCAAAAATTATTGCTATGATTTATGTCAAAGAGTGGTCTGCCTATGTTTTCTTCTAGGAGTTTTGTGGTTTCTGGTCATACATTTAGGTCTTTAATCCATTTTGAGTTTATTTTTGTATATGGTGTAAGAAAATATTCTAATTTCATTCTTTTACATGTAGCTGTCCAGTTTTCCCAGCACCACTTATTGAAGAGTCTGTCTTTTCTCCACTGTATATTTTTGCCTTTTTGTCATAGACTAATTGATCATAATTGTGTAGGTTTGCTTCTGGGCTCTCTATTCTATTCCATTGATCTCTGTGTCTGTTCTTGTGCCAGTACAATGTTGTTTTGATTACTCTAGCTTTTAAGTATAGTCTGAAGTCAGGGTGCATAATACCTCCAGCTCTGTTCTTCTTTCTCAAGATTGTTTTGGCTTTTTGGGTTCTTTTATGTTTCCATACAAATTTTAGAAGTATTTGTACTAGTTCTGTGAAAAACACAATTGGTTTTTTGGTAGGGATTACACTGACTCTGTAGATTTCCTTGGACAGTATGGTCATTTTAACAATATTAATTATTCCAATGCATGTATATGGTATATCTTTCCATCCCTTTGCGCTGTTTTCAATTTCTTTCATCAGTGTCTTACAGTTTTCTGAATACAAGTCATTTACCTCCTTAGGTATGTTTATTCCTGGTCATTTTTTTTTTCTTTTTGGTGTGATTGTAAATGTGATTGTTTCCTTAATTTCTCTTTCTGATAGTTCGTTGTCAGTGTATAGAAATGCAACAGAATTGCCTTTAGGACAATTTACAGAAACTTTTTATGACTGAATTTTTAAAACATAATTTTCTCAGTTACATTGCTGTTCTCCTGGGGAGGTCTGCCAACTTCCTTCCAGAAGTCCTTCCTTCCCTAGGTGTATTTTTTTTTTAATCCACTGCACTTTTATGATTTTATTTGATTTCTGACCCTATCTTGAAAATAAGTAGTAGATATATTTACTGTATGGAAAAATTTTCTAATTAGACTCTTGTAGCTAAATATTTTAACTTTTTTAAGGAACAGTTCACACTTATAAATAGAAAAAAAAAAAGTAAACCACTTCTACTGGTAGCATTTTGTATTGAATAATTTACATTAGTAACTAAAGCTACACACATAGTTCTTATCAGAACATGGCATCTGTCTCTTCAGACAATGAATAGTACCTTTTAGATGAGGATAATATACTGTGCTGCATCACTGGGTTTCTCATCTTGGCACTTCTGTAAATCTAATTATGAGATATATGCAGCAGTTGCTAACTCCCATTAATGGAAATGGATGCATCAATGACCCCTATTTTACTGGGTCTAAATAAACTAATACTCTATCTCTAAAGCACACGCAGGCTATTTAAACCTTTCTCCTCTTGCTAAGCATAAGAACAGTAAATTATCATAAATCAAAGCTCACTGATGTATATATGACAATAGAAGCAAATTATTAATATATGAATATTCCTATTATTCCCCCTCCCTCCCCACCACACACACTCACACACCTCTTTCTGCTAAGAAAGTCTTATATAAGGATTTATCTCAGATGGTTTGTATTTCAGAATCAGGAGGAATTGCTGAACTGGTGGAAAAGGACCCATAACTAAGGAAGGGGAAGGAGTTTTGAAAGGAATTTTAAAGATATTAGTGAGGTACTAACTGCTTGGATGGGAGAAAGGGAATGAAGAGAAAAAAGAGAAGTTGAAGGTGTTTCTATGGCCTAAAAATTTCCCTCATGGTATATAAGAACCACACATAAAGATTCTGAATTATTTAGAAATTGCTCCTTAGCCACTAGAGTGTATTTACTTGATCATAATTATATTCTTATTCTGAGTCACTATAGTCACTGCTTTCAACAGATTTCTAAATATAAAGATTTAATTTAAATTGTTATCAATAACATGAGCTTAATTTTTTAAAAATTTTATTCTAGGGAAACACCTTAGGGCTACAGTATTTTTCAAACTATACTGGTGTTGAGAACTGTCATGAGAAACAAAATTAGCGATGTCTTCTCAGCATCTTAATTCAAACTATGCTACAGTTATAGTCACAGAATATTCAAGCAGAAGGGGGAAGGAGAATATGCCCCATGCCAAGAACATTCAAAACCCTGAAAAATTCCTTTATAAATTTTTATATGCAAACTACTGGAGCTAAGATCTGGAAAGTTGATTATTCAGACTTCAAGTGTACTTAATGAGTTTGCATTTAAAATGCAAGTAATTATTTGCATATTATAGAGTATTCTCCAATTTTTATACATCATGCATAAAATTCTTCTCACCATGGGGATTCTGGGTGGCATGGGTGCATTGATTGTATAGCATTCAGAAGTGAAGCATCTAAATTAAACTATTTCCCACAGCATGTAGATATTTCTAAAGTAACATTTAAATGTAGATTTTTAATCTTGATCTAGGCAACTCTTTCTCTGTATATGATAAGCACTATGGAGGGTTTAATTAGATCAGGGTAGTTGATGCTTTAGGTCAACCCTGGAGTCTCTTTCTCCTATGTTTCCATAGTATCTTCTGTATATCTGTTTTACTACAGCGTATTTGGGGTGTGTGTGTCAGTGCATGCCTATGGGTATCTGTGTTGTGTGCACCTGTGTTTGGAAGAACACAGTAACCACCCCAGTATGTGTTAAGTGAATAAATGAATGAATGAATGAATATCTGAATAATTCTAACTATTGACCTCCAGACTCAGAATTAGTACATACACATTTATTAATTTCTAATCACACAAATGCCTGCCACTTGTTAGAACAACCTCCATGCCTTCTCTTTCCTTTAGCCTTTCTGGGGGAGTGTTCCTAGAGGACAGCTGTAAGTTATGGAAGATCAGCTAAAAGGAGAACTGGTGACATGACTTATGTAGGAGACAGGTTCAACACAGTACAGAATAAGAATTCAGGATTCAACCAAGAACATAAAAATCTCACAGACAAGGGACAAGATCTATTCTGGGCTGAGAACCAGAAGAAGCAGATCAGTATGAGAAGTCAGGATTGCACATAAATGAAAGCCAAGGCTTTAAACTGAGCTGAGAAAAAGAAGAGGCAATAAGAGAAACAGGAACTAGATTTGGTCTTGGGGAACAATTAAGATTGGGAGCTAAGCTTTCAGCTGCACAGGCAAGCAAAGGACCTAGTCAAGAACGTTTGGATATGTATTTCATATTTTAGAGAGACCATATTTTAGGAAGAAAGACAGGATTTAACAAGGCCTTCCTGAACTTTTGCTAATAACATTTCAATCTTTTACACTGAGCAGTATGAACAAACAGGGTTTTTTTTAGAATACTTAGAACATGGAATGTAGAATTTCAACCATTTAGTATGATCTTTATAAAATTCTACAAACTTAAAAAACCAGCACAAACAGCAAAATAATCTAACTTTTTAAATGTCATGATGTCTAATTGTTTTGCATTAATGAAAGAAAGTAGATTTCTTCTTACATCAGCTTCCCTGTTTTTGGCTATGGAATAATTTATGAAGTACTACATGCAGACATATTAAATTTCAAAAATACATGTGCTTTAGTACTTCAATTACCTTGCAGTGTTTATCAAAGGTGACAAGTAGAAAGTTTTAAACCCACTTGTTTCTGAAGTAATATAAATTTTTCTCTTAAAACTCTGGCAGATGTCCTTTAGGATTCCACTTTAGAACTAGATGCAACAACTGTAACATAATCAAAGCAGATTAATAACTTTAAAAAAATAACCAATTTACAATGTAAAACTAAATTTAAAATGGAGTCAGGAAGCCCTGAAGCAAGAGCTCTAGGGCACATACCACTCCCTGTAGCCTGCATAACCAGTAAGAAGGAAGATAATTATTTTAACACGGTCTGTTTGTATAGAATTCTTTCTATAAAATTCTCTTGGTCTCAACTTTGTTTCCATGTTGATAAGAATGTTACTTTTCTTCTTGCACAAGGGAGGTCATTTTTCACATGGGAATTTCATTTCCTGATTTTAAGAAAAGGAGGATCCTCCCTGCCCCAGCAATAATGCACTAACCACTGCTTGCAGCCAGTAAGAAACTGCTGCAACCCAAAGCTCTTGTTCTTCTCCAGTGAACTTTCATTCAGAACAACCCTCCCCAATTTCCTCCTAAAGCCTAATAAAAACTGTCCTTCCCTTTGTCTCTTAGGAATTGCCTACGATTCACCATTGCTTGCCTGTCCCAAATTGCAATTCTCTGCTATTCCACAATACACCCATATGCTGGTAAAATAACTGGTTACTTTATTTTTGAGGTAGACAAGAATAATTTTATAATAAAATTAAGTTTAATGGCACATAAACCACAACTATTGCTCTACATCATTATATATATTTTTTCTCTAATTATGCATCTGACTACATGTCTTAGTCTTAAATCAATGCCAATGTGTAATAGGTCAACTGAAATGTGTACAATTTGTTGCTCAAACTCAGATCCCAAAGTAGGTAGAGTTAATCAGTGTAAGGAGTTACAGGTTAATTAAGTTGTTTTTCTGTGTTCAGTCTTCTGTAAAAAATCAAGGAATGTATGATTAAAAGAAGAAAAAACCAACCAACAAACAAAACTTTGATGTGTAGGACTGAATACCAAAACATATCCGCATAGTAAGGAAAGACTTAAAGAAAAAGAATCTGAGTAAAAAAAGAAGCTTAATAACAAACCTTACTCTCTTGTTTCAGTTAAAAATGTGTCCAGAGAAGACGTCTAAAAATCATTTTGTGTAAATTTTTGTTTTTATTAAACAAATGAATTAACTAAGACTACAGTTTTATGACAACCAAAAAGAAACTCTATGGGAGAAACTCTAAACTCTATTTCCTCTATGGGAGTAAAAACATCAGGATATGACCTTATATTACTGATTAATCAGCTTCTTTGACCTTTAAACTGCCCAGTGATTTAGTCTGAACTTCTATGTCCCTTTATTCAAATTCTAGAGCTAACGTCTGTAATAACTTTCAACCTAATTCATGATAATAAGGCCAACTTTTCCATGCCTCAGTTTCCCTACATCAAAGGCCTGGATCATATTTCTTGTTGTGTGACAGGAATAAAAGGAAGGTTAATAGGAAATATTTACAGTCGTCCAGGATGGGATTTCAGACACTCAGTTTCACCACCTTGGAGGACAGTCCCAGAAAACAAAAGGGACTAAAGCGTTGATCCGGACTTCCCCACACTCCACTCATGGTAGTCACACACTTTTCTGGTCCACAACACATAGCAGTCACAAGAAATATTTCAATAACCCCTCGCTTGTTTGCAGAGCACATTAAAAATTACAGATCCCATCACATATTGTTATTTGTCCCCAAAAGCCCTCGCTGTGGCACAGTCATCTCTGGTATGTTTTAAGATGGGGCAGAGCTGGGTCAGCGGCTTGAGCACCATCACAGGGGGGCGAAGGCAGGATCTGCACCTAGCCGGCCCTTCCGCCCCCTGGGGCTTTAAAGAAATCATTCCTTCTTACTGAGAGAATCAGCATTACAAGACCATCATTCTGCAGTACCTCATGTCTCCTCGCGCTTCCGAGACCCCTACCAGCCAACGCGCGCAAGTGGGCTGCCTCCTTATGGACCTCCAAGTTGGAAAACGGCCTCGCCCTTGCCCCATCCTGCAGCCACTTCAGGCGAGGCACGGTCAGCCTGCCCAGTCAACCCAGCTGAGGGCCAGCAACGCTGACATCCTGTGCAATAGCTTTCTCTGCCTGCATTCTGATCTGTCCCATTTATATACTTTATATACCTGACCTAAATCTCCATCTGAATTAACTAGATCATTGTATTTTCCCATTTTTTCCAACACAAATCTGTAACAAATAGGAGAGAGACATTAAAAGAATGTACTGTGTCCATACATCTCTTGATGTTGTGAAAACGTAGGTTTAATTTTAACAGGTTACAGCAGGGGTTTTCAGAGGGGACTATGTCAGAAGGCATTTTTGGTTGTCAAGACTGAGGAAAGTGAGGTCCTACAGGGATACTTTTATGCACTGCGTTATGCGTTGCATAATGTTTAACAGCATTATGTTTAACACAACAAAAATCTATCTGGCCAAAAATGTTAATAATGCAGGGCTGAGAAGCTCTGGGTTATAGAAACACCTGTTTGTTATTACTGGCTTTCCATCTGATCCCTAGAGTCTCAGGTAACTTAGAAGCATATTCAAATCTCAAACACCAGGAGACCAAATAATCAGAGTCCAAACATACTAAAAACATTTCTCTGCTTTATACTTTAGAACAGCGGTCCCCAACCTTTTTGGCACCAGGGACCGGTTTTGAGGAAGACAATTTTTCCACGAAGGGGGGGCGGGGGATGGTTCAGGTGGTAATGGGAGCAAGGGGGAGCGATGGGGAGCGGCAGATGAAGCTTCCTTGCTTGCCCTCCACCGCTCACCTCCTGCTGTGTGGCCTGGTTACTAACAGGCCTCGGACCATTACCGGTCTGCGGCCCGGGGGTTGGGGACCCCTGCTTTAAAAAAGCAAGACAAATGAGTATAAAAAAAGCTCACTTCAATTTTGTTTTAAAAAGTAGTCCATGGCTGCCCTGGTGGCGCAGTGGCTAGGAATCCGCCTGCCAACGCAGGGGACATGGGTTCAAGCCCTGGTCCAGGAAGATCCCACATGCCTCAGAGCAACTGAGCCCGTGTGCCACAACAACTGAGCCTGCGCTCTAGAGCCCGCACGCCACAACTACTGAGCATACACGCCTCAACTAATGAAGCCCGCACACCCTAGAGCCCAAGCTCTTCAACAAGAGAAGCCACCACAATGAGAAGCCTGTGCATTGCAATGAAGAGTAGCCCCCGCTCGCCGTAACTAGAGAAAACCCCGTGTGCAGCAACGAAGACCCAATGCAGCCAAAAATAAATAAATTTCTTAAAAAAAAAGTAGCCCATTGCCTTATCATTCCCAGCCTTTACACATTAGACATCTGCAATATTCTATAATGGGAACTGATATATAGAATAATTATCCTGGGACACTTCAAGACAATCAGTCAACATGGAGAGAGTCACTTTTAGCTGTGTAGTCTAATTATGAAAAGAGGGAAGTTGAACATTACAGTCTAGAAATATTTTCAACAATGCAACTTGAAACAAAAGAGACATTTTAGGTAACAGTGTGTTAACCAGAGAAATCAATTTGTCAGAGCATCCAATTCTGGTTAATCAAGGTTTTCAATTAGTTTCTATGACATTTAATCCACAAATTTTATCTTAGCATAACTGAAAATGATAGTGTCAAAAGAGCTGTTAAAACATCAACCAGTAGCAGTTATTCTACCTTTGCCAAGTACATGGGAAGCTACCCAAATTTTGAAAATCATTGGAGAAAGACATTGTAAAATCTTCTATTACTGTTATTGAGTCTAATAATAACTTTCATTAAAAGACTGGAAATGCTCTTTCTTTCCTATTTATGAATTGTATAGTTTACAAAAATAAGAATGAAAAGCTGATTGTGCAATGCTCTATAATATGATGCTTTAAATAAAAGTATTTGCGGAAAAGTCCATACTTCATAAATATGCCAAATGGTTTATGAGAAAATAAAATTAAGGTTTTTCATACCTTACTTTTTCCAAAAGATTTATTTTTATAGCACAATAGATAGAATAAATCATAAAAATTCATGTGAAGAACAATGGAAAATATACTACTAGTTTCTGAAAGTTCTGTATGTTTAATTTTCATACATTTTTAAGAAATTTTAATCTTCATATTTTCATAAAAACTTTTAGGCTTTCTAAGGTGCTCTGCATTTTGAAAGCTATCCAATTTACCACATGAGGCTGCTAAACTTTGGAGCAATACACTTACTGCAGAATCTTTGTTAATGAAGATTTGTGGCTTTAAATGACATAGCACAGGTAACATTTATGTGGTAATTAACAGAACTATATGAAACTGCCTTTCCTTAATTTTAACAGCCACTACCTTTTTTTTTTTTTTTTTTTTTAAAATCAAGTAATCTACTACCTGGAAAGATGTTCCTTTTTTGTTTTTCAGATTAAAAAAAAAAACCAAAATAGAAATGTGTTAAACTGAGTCTACTCGATACAGTCTGCATTTTTGCTTGATTATCATATGAATCCCACCACTGCACAGCACACTTATGACATTTTCCAGCATATAATTTCCATTACAATGTTATGACTATTGAAGTTGGCATTTGGAAAGCTGCATGCAAATGTGAATTATCTTTGGAGTATACAAATTTATTTAAATATTTTACTGTAAGAGAAACATTTCTTTGGAATCAGTGTTTGATAAACTCCAAGGGGCTTCCTCAAATGTTACGTGTTTTTGTACCTCTGATTCCGTTGGAATTTGGTTCTCCTTCTCCAATCTTTCCCTAACTCTACTTTGCCCTCCCCTATATTTTTTTTCCCATTTTACTGGCTAAAGGGGTCAGGAAGAGCAGTGATCATTTTGACTAAGGTATACGAAGAACAGACAATTTTAACAGGGGAAGTCATTTAACTTAATAGACCTACATTGATTCTGAAATAGCACACATATAAAATTATTTTGGTTGAAACCATGTATTTTCTTTCAAGTTAAACAGAATGATAATAGTTGCTATGAAGACATGGACAGATATACACTCTTTTTCCGAAGATGATATGATTCTTTTCCGAGTTTAAAGCAGTGTTTCTCACATGCACTATTGATATTTGGGACCAGATAATTTTTTTGCTGTTGCGGTTGCCCTGTATACTACAGGATGTTTAGCAGTATCCCTGGCCTCCATTCACTAGACTCCAATTGTATCTCCCAGGATATGATAACCAAAAATACCTCCAGACATTGCTGAATATTCTCTGGGTGGCAATATCACCTAGTTAAGAACCGTGGGTTTAAACAGCTATATCTGGATGCAAATACATTCATTATTAAAAGGAGAAAGGGAGAAAGAGAAGAGAAGAAAGGGGTGGGTCGGCGGGGGAGAGAGAGAGAACACAGAGAGAAAATTCCTAACCATGGGTGCACTGCACACTTTCTGTCTACTGTTTTCATTTTTATCAGTTCTTGCCTAACACACATGTAATTAAGTTCTGATATCCATGTTAATAGTGAGTTTGAACAAAGATTCTAGAGTAGAGCTAAGAATGAA
Organism: Balaenoptera acutorostrata; assembly: GCF_949987535.1. NCBI lineage: Eukaryota > Metazoa > Chordata > Mammalia > Artiodactyla > Balaenopteridae > Balaenoptera > Balaenoptera acutorostrata. The sequence goes on from NC_080071.1 coordinate 4,837,189, forward strand.
ATCCCAGTTCCCAGGGTATGCCAGCTTTGTAAATCTCTGATTTGGGGAAAGATATAAACCTTGCTAATCCACAGTTTCCTCATTTGTATGCAGATTATAGTAGTACTGGTACATAGAATTCTGTGGTTATAATATGAATCCATCTAAAGTACATAGTTAGATGCAGAGTAAACTCAAAACTGTTTCTTATATATATCTCATCATCATCTAAATCATCACTAATGAATCAGAATCCTATTTGTAAAAATGAAAAGGTTATATTTTAAAATAAATATACATAATTAGGGAGAACATGAAATGATTAAATATTAATGTTTCAAAATATAACAAAGAATAAAAATACTTTTAAGAGACCCATAACATTATTTTACAGTTTTAAGAGTATTTATCCACATAAGTAAATCTTCATTTACCTTGAACTGATTTAGTGGAGGGGAGTGTGAAACCTTAACTGGGTTTACTTTTTAAAAGATAATTTTCATGGCTGAGATAGGTATTTTTCTTGTATTATACAGTATTTTTTATTAACTCTAAGGACTCAGCCCTCACAATTCTTTAAGCAGTGATGGTAATGGTCTAGGTTAAAAGTATTAAAGTGTTTATAAACTATTCCATATTCCAACAAAACATGTTTCTACTATTAGATAGCAGTTTAAAATTGCTTTAACACAACTGTCTACTTGGCCCCTGCAATCCATGCAAATGAATTTCTAAACTAAAATAATCTAAATGTTCTCCAGCAAGGAACTTACACTTGTAGAACGTGCCCTGAGTGTGTGCATATATGAAACATTAACCCATCTGTGCATTTCTTAAACAGAATACAATCTGTAAACTTTAAATTTAAGCAGTTTGTATAGATACAGTGATTTAAGTTTATACTCTTAGTGAACCAGTAGCACCATTTTAGAGACTCAACATTGAAAAATATTATTTTTACCTGGAGCAGAGATAGATTATTTAAATTCCAAAATAATCCACACTAATAATTATAACCTACCTAAGCTTTTATATAGAGACCAATATACAAATTAATTATTTCAGAACATAGATATTGAATGCCTACTACATGTCAGGACTCTAGGTGTTTGCAGTAATTCATTAAACAATAACAACAAAAAATGTCCTTGTGGATTCACCTGTATAATTATACCTGTTGGGTGAATTAGCTATTGTATTTTCTTCATAGAAGAAAGTGTAAACTACTAAAAAAAAAAAAAAGAGTCGTCACAAAGAGAGGTCTTCTTTTTTACAAAAACATGTACTTGAGATCTCCAATTATCTCCGACACTTTTATAATATGCCTGATTAAAAAATATATGCTTAATTATCCATCCTGGAGCTTCTATCACAGGAAAATTTTATCCTAGAGTATTTTGCCAGTATTAGTTTTGAAACCACAACTCAATAAATTCCAAAATCCAAAGCAATCTCAAGTAGAACTGTTGCAGGGATAGAAGGAACACAAAGAAAGGCAATGAGCTGAATTTTCCTTAGTGATTTTCTTGGGTAAATTGATCAAGTGAGATCGAAGAATTTACCTTTAATTCATCCCTTCAACAAATATTTATTAAATGTCTCTTTTGCAGCTATTTTAAATAATATCCATGAGAAAGAAAGAACAGAATTTTCTATAACCATGTAACTCATTACCAAGATGTAACACTGTACAAAAAAAAAAAGAAGAAAAATTCACTAGGAGTACATGAGATAACTGTACAGCATTCTTCAAGTAACTTGAGTTAAGGAGGCTGAAAAGAAAGGGTAAGAGTTGTAGAGCACCACTGGATACTTCTCCAAACTGGCAACTGTACTAAGAAAAATGCCTATAATTCTAACACAAGCCCAGGAAGCAGCAACCTTCAAGTTTTGGTACAAATAATGTGGTACTGGTGTAACTAGGTCTAACTTGGAATATTCGTAATGCCTGAAGGCAGGCATTTTTTACGGAAATTCTTGTATTTCTTGGAGATGGAATAGAATACATTTGCTATCAATTAGTTTATAAATGCACAAATTCATTATTCCACCAACTTGATCAAGTGCCTCAATGCTTAATTCTACACCATTTCCTGTAAAATACAGTGCAAGTACTAGATGCATCTTCATTAGCATGACTTTTCTCAAAAATAAAAAACAAACAAAAAAAAACATAGTGCCTACCACATGGCAAGCATGAAATCTTGGAATGAGGCCAACACATCTGAAATCCTTCCCAGTAAGAAGTTTTCCAGGTATCTGCAATGTTATCTGTTTTATTTGTCACCATTCTAGAACCTACTTGCTTCCCTGTAGCTATTCCTTAGTTATCTCGGGCTGACAAGCCAAGTCTAATCCTTTGGTACCATACCAATGAACACTTGCTAGTTTTCCAAAGAAGTCATTTCTTTCTCAGGATGTAACCTACTTTTCCTATCCTAATTTCTTGTACATCCTGGATGTAACCACTCTTATTCTCTAGATGCTACAACTGAATGAACATATTATTTCACGTAAAGTCTGTTTCATTATGTCCTTCACAATACCATATTATCCTGAGTCTGAGGGATGCAGTAAAAAGAATATGGATTTCGATTTGCTTTCTTGTTTCTCTGGTTTTAATCACACTATTCCATCAGTCTAGAACGTCCCTCTTTCCTTTCCTCCATTTATTCAAAAACAAATTTCAGTCCCACTTCTCAACTGAAATCCCTTTTCTGTTAGTCTTCTATAGTCATCCAATTTCCACTGTACCTTCATCCGAACTGTTTTTGTACAGATCATGCAACAAATGCTTACTGAGGTACTGTGACCAGGTTCTGCGTTAGGTGATAAATAAATAGGTAAACAAACAAATTTGATAAATAATCTTATATCATCTTATGAAATTCCTTCTGCAATTATTTTGAAATGTATATATTAAAAGTCCTATTAGTATTTGATCTTTCTAGTGTATATCTTCTCATCAACAGTTTAAGGTAAATGCTTTGAAGTATAAGAATCATGTACTATACTATTCATTGAATTTTCTCATAATTTTGCTCCCAAGTACGTGTTTGAAATGCTTATTTAAAAATGGAAATTTGGCATTTAAGTTTTGTCTCGTAGGAAAAAAAGAAACTTTAGGATTTAAAGTACACAGGCTCTTTCTAAATCAAAATATAATTTTATAAACCAAAATTGAGAATGACCTATTTATTATACTGGGTTGGCCAAACAGTTAATTCGGAACTTATTTTTCCATAAGATGGTATGAAAAAACCCGAACGAACTTTTTGGCCAGCCCTATAGATTAGACCTCCGCAGACTCTGCTGCCAAAAATGTTCTGTCTTTTAGCCACAAAATTTCTGATTTGATATTCAAGAGTGAAGATTTCACAAAGTTTCTCTCATGAGCAAATAAAAGATATGCTTCTTGGGTAAGAACAAAACAAGGAATGTGCTGGCAAGAACTACAAACCTCTCATTAAAATTGGTGCCTCCCTAGGCCCACTGCCCTGCGGGGACCACTACTGTGAGACCACTTAAATGGTCTTTACAGACCAACCAAAGAAAACTATCTCCAATCACCCCTCCACCATGACTTGCATTGGCATTTACTATTTTAATTCTAAATTAAATGAAACTTTATTAATATTCAATATAATATTGCTTTAGATTTACCTATATATTTATTTATATCTTTGCTCACCACTCCTCTTGCATCTTAGGACTGCTATTTGAGATCTTTTCCTTTCCATTTAAAATACAGCCTTTATAACTTTTCTTTAGTGAAGGTTGGTTGGTTACAACTTTTTTCCAGTCTAGGTTTAAATGCAAATCTCTTTACCTTGCAAACATCTTAGAAGAGAGAGGCGTGGTACTCTGGGAAATAGATGAAGACTGATCAACTTTACTTGACAAAAGATCTTTCTCCTCATCTCTACAAAGGGCTATTGTCCAAGACCAAGAGGGCTACGGAAATCCTCTAGTATCACTTCTTTTGTATATACAATAACTAATAATATTGGCCAAAGCTTTTCAAACACATCTTCCTTTTAAGCTTCATCAGCAGATTTGCATTCAAAATGTGACAGAAAACAACTAGTCACAAATGATCACTCAACCTTATATTGCAGAACTGCAACTGCCAGGAACTTTTTTGAATATGAACTTAAACTGTTTCTTATTTTATGGGAGAAAATGACCATACGCAATGTAAACCTATGTCTGGTCAAAAACCTTTTAAAACACTGCTCCATTTAATCAATTATAGAAGGTATCTGATTTCTATCTATTTAAAAAAAAAAAGAGAGAGAGAAAAATTCAATTTACATATCTTCCTAAGAGCTGATTCCTAGTTTTTTCTTCTCTTGCTTTAGTGGATGGAGAACATCATGCCCAGTGGGCACAGAATTCTTCTCTTTGCTGCTTTTTCAGCAGTCAGCATTTTCTCAGAGTTCAGCCCTGAAGTGTCCCAGCCAGAAATACTTCAGCCTGTACAGGAACAGCAGACACTGCAGAAGATTTTAATTCAGGGTGGCATTCATTTTTCTTTTGTTTTATGAATGCAGACTGTAAGAAACTACTAAAAACTTCAGGGTGGAGACAGGGGTGGGGACAAGGTGTCGCTCATCATGAAATCTAAACAGATCCACTGTGTTATGGAGCAAGAATGCACTGCATATCCTTAGCATCTAACTCAGCACATACAACCATAAATGTTTTGAATATATGAACACAAATCTAATAATAATTATGGATAAGAATTATCTTCTAGACGATCTACTAAGTGTGAGAAGTGCAGACAATGAGGAAGACTAGTAAATACTTTGTTTTGAAACTGTTGCCATTTAAATTTGAATATATGCAAATTGATAGATATGTTATCTTTGATTCAGAGAATACTGTTTTCCCAGTGCCCTATCAAGCTATTTGACATTATCCTAATTATCACACTAGCTCATCAAGGTAGGCCTTACTATCCCATACAATAAATGAGAAAATCAAGGCTCAATGCTGCGTTTCCAAGATTCCAACTTGTATCGACCAGCTTCTGAGTTCACCAGTGGGAAGCAGTGGCTAGAAGGAAGAAGAAATGGGAGTTTTTCTCTCTCCCTTTCTACCTTATTCCATATCTCTGCCACCAGCTCCATCTCTTCCATGACTCTAGTTGTCCTGGGACAAACTGGGATCAGTACTACAGTATTATCCCTTTCCTCACCAGCCTGGAGATGATACTGACTTCCTGTTCTCTAGGTTACCTCTCTATCTACTGTTAACTTTTAAATTCTTCCAACAACTGTGTAAAAATGTCCTGCCTTAAATTCCCTCTGTTTAAATACAGAGTGATTTCTATCATTCTGTACAGATCCTGATTGAGATACCTATGATCTTTGTCTCACATCACACTATTTCAAATGCAAGTTTGCAAAATTGTTCATATCACTTTGTGATTGTTTACAGGTCTGTTTTCTCCTTGCCTGCGAACATCTGAGATTAGAGACATCATTTTATTTTTGAATCTCCAACACCCAGCACATGGCCAAACACATTACAGATGCTCAGTAAATTCATGTTGAATGAATCAAGTAATGAATGAGTAAATGTAATGCTACATTAAGGTAGGGGTAGGCAGATGTAAAAGGGCAATTCAGTTCCAGAAAATCTTCCTAGAGATAAGATGCCTGGACTGAGTTTCCAAAGATGAATGTTTTCTGGTGAACAGGAACAAGATCTCATAGTAAAGATGTTTCAAGGAGTGAGAACAAGATATATAAAACCAAAAGCCATTGACTAATTGTAACTGATTCAGGAAGTTTGGGTTTAGCTGAAATCTAGGATGCAAAAGAAGCAAGACTAGAAGATGAGGCTGAAGAAATATACAAGGACAATATATCTGCTTTGCTAAGGAGTTTATAATTCATCTACTAGCAAGGGACTGAATATTCAATTTGTACTTTATAAAGATAATAATATAGTTTTGCTGACTAAATAGAGTATGGATTGGAATAGGTTAGTAAAGGTGGCCAAAAACAAAGTGTCAGGTCATTACCTTAAATTCTTGAAGTGTTATTATGAGAAGAACTTAGAATCAGTTTAGATGGGCAGAATTTGGTGGATTCTGGAGTTAGCTAAGAGTGAGAATAATTTGAACTTGGTGAGTGTTTTGGGTAAGGTGAGGGAAAAGGAATATTCTAGTATTGTTTCAGAAGCTTGGTTTGGATCACTCTATGGATCATGACAAAGTTTCATAAGATAGGCAGAAGGAATAGTAGGTTAGAGTAAAAAAAAAAAAAAATGACGAGCTCTGATTTGGACATGAGCTTCATATACCTGTGTGGCTGGCATACATACGAAGTGTGTAGGAGATAGCCAGAAATATATGCCTGGATCTCAGGAGAGAAGGAAAAGTAGAGGTAGGAGTTATGGGTAAGCAGGTGGTAGCTAAAGTGAATAGGATGATTCAAAAAGATAGTAAAATAAGGCAGAAGATGGAAGCCCAGGTAAGAATGAGAGCTCAGGAGCTGCTGCAGTAAAAAGAGTGAGAAAGCTGGTGAAGCAGAATTTGCAGATGGCCATAGGGTGCAAGGCAATTAAGGAGAAAGTATAGTATAATAGAGGGAGAGATCAGAAATTCAAATGCTTTAAAGAGATAAGCATCTGTTGTAAATAAAAATAAAGGTACTGTGTCTAAGCTTTTTTTTCTCCCTCCAAGAAACTGGCTATGAAAAAAATGACAGAGGAGCATTTCCTGGAGGGTGAAGGTCTTATATTAAAGGCATAACTCAATAGTAGGTCCCGTATTTCTATCTTTAACCCAGCCTTCTATAAAAATAACTGAGAATAAATACGAACACCCAAGACACTTGGTGGTTTGAAATTTTTCTACTTCTCTTCCTCTTGAACCAACACCAGAGTTTTTAGTATAGACCATGGAAAAAGCTGAGGAAAAGGGCTGAGTATTGTTTGGGCCATGATCACTTGGGTAGTGACAAACCATTAAAAACCAAGGTCAATGAGCCCTTGAAAAGCTACGGCTTTTTCCAATTAATTGTCTGTGTTTTGGCAAAACATTTATTATAGTGTCATTCGTTCCAGAGCCGGAGAAGGAACACCTAATCTAACCTGGTAAAGAAACAAGACATAGCAATCATTCTGCTGCAGTTAGTGTATATAGTATCTATCCAAAACAAATGTTAAAAAAAAAGAAAAATAAAGGTTAACTCAGTGCTATTTTCCTCAACTATAAGAGGAGAAAAATCTAACTGTATTTTGTATCTCTAACTCACTTGTTAAAAACTAAACCCTAATGAAAATCAATTTTTAGCCAATAATTCTTCCACAACACACTTACTTACAGACCAGCTGTCTTAGCATTCAGACACATTAAGCTAATCACTTATTAAAAATAACAACTTTTTCTTGAACACAGAAAACCGTCCTTTTAGTAAACTGGTTCTGTTTTGCAATGTTCCTCCTCATACTCTATCTTTACTGTCATATGCAGATTCATGTATAAGTAAATATAAATGGTTGAACTTTTCAAACTGAAAGATGATTTATTTCTACTTTTTTTGTACAGTAATCTGTAGAGAGGAAATTGCCTAAGGGCTGTGGTAAAATTGCCAGTACACAACTGCTGTCCATGGTCCTGATAGGCAAAATGGCAGTCCAGCAGCACCCTGATTCAGAATGCCAGTTACTGATTAATAAAGCTTAGCTAAAGCTTGACTCACAGAGCTGGACTGGACCATATGCTCAACATGTATCTAGCTGAAAAAGCTCCCAGGGAACCACCACTAATCAGTTTCTTCAGGTAAGTAGTGTACGCTGAACAGTTTACACAAGGTCTTTAACACTGGCTACAAAGGCATAACATAAATAAAGAAATAGTTAAAAAAAAAAAAAAAAAATATATATATATATATATGTATATATATATATATATCTCACACACAGAAACACACACACACACACTGACTGATTGCAAATGAACTTGTAAAGGGATATCTTGGCCCATCTCCTAAATACATTGGAAGCTCTGAGTCCAAGGCTCATGCATGGTATAGCTATACCTCCTCATGGATCCTGCTATGACTCAGTTCATGATAGAGAGTTAATAAATATCTTGAGTTGAAATGTTGGTGCAGGCAGATGTTCCTTACCCTAACCCTGAAGCTGACTGCAATTTCTTTTGAATCTGATGAGGAAGCAAGGGCAAGGGCAAGAGCCTTCGAATTCATTCTCTTCTGTAGTGTCAGGAAAATAGGATTCTGTAGATGGATAGAAGACAAGGGAGATGAAGAGAGTTTGTGCAATTACAAAAATAAAACTCCAAAAGGCTTTTGTGTCCCATATTCAACTCAGAATTGTAAAGCAGGATAAAACACTAAGATAAATGCATTTGAACACTCAGAAACCTAATTCCTCTGAAATCTAAACTAGTTACTAAAACTTTGCATGGTGTTTTCTTCATGTTCTTCTTGTAAGTAATTGACATCAGATTGCATTCTCTGCAGAGGGCTAACTATTTTCTTCTTTTAAAAAAATTGCCAATCTAATTATTGTCCAAGGTAATCAATTTTCCACTATTGCAACCACCCATTAGAGTCTTGAGCTCTTTCTGATTACAAGCATTCTAAAAGAATCAAATGATAATAATAAAACCTTTCCCCCTCTCTTTTATGGAACAACACATGCAAAGGATCAAAGAAAGAAGTATCTCTGATATATTTTAGAAATAGTAAGAAGGCCAATATACCTGAAGGAATAAGCAATTGTGAGCTGGGAGCAGTAACTAGAGATGAGGCCAGACAAACAAAAGGGGACCAGATTACATAGGGTTTCATATGTCATTGAAGGGCTTTAGACATTATTTTGAATATAATGGAAAAAACCCATGGATTAGGTTTATAGTAAGACAGTGATATGTACTGATATTATCTAATACAAAGTTTTAAAAGGTCATCTAGTGACTTCACTAAGAATACAGGATGATATGCCAATGTTGAAATAAGGGAGACCAGTTATGTGACTATTGCAGTCATCCAGGTATGAGATAATTGCATACAGCAGCAGTAGAGCTAGTGAAAAGTGATAGCATTTTGGATATATTTAAAAGATTATAGCTAATAATATATCCTGAAGGAGTCATTATGGGGGATTAAAAAGAAAGTCAGAAATCTAGCCAATATTTTTGGTGTGAGAAACTAAGACTTGTCACCAACCGAGAAGGAAAAAGCTATAGGTATAACAGTTCTGAAGAATGGAGAAGATTTGGGCATGGTGAGTTTGAAATATCTATTAGACATCCAAGTGGAGATATTGAGAAAGCAGTTAGATGTACATATCTGCAGTTAGAGAGTAGTCTGGACTAGAAAAAAATTGGGAGTCATTGGCACACAGATGACATTAAAGCCATGAGACTAAATGAGATCACCATGAGTGTAATTAAGTGGAGAAGAGAAGGCCAAGGACTGAGGTTGCTTAACGAGAAATAGAGGAAGAGTAAATGAGATGGAAAAGGAGGAAGCAGTGAGCTAAGAATACCAACAGAGTGTGATGGTATCCTAAAAGACAAGTGAAGAATGTGTAATAAGGACGAGGAAGTGATCAGCTCTGTCAGAAATTACTAATACAGAAATTAAGAGGACAACGTTTAAGTTGACCAATGGGTATACTATTACAGAGGTTGTTGGTGACCTTGATGAGAGCAGTTTCATTGGAGGGGTAGAAGTGAAAGAAATGTACCGTGTTTAATAGAGAATGAAAGTGGGAGAAATGGAGACAATGAATAGAAGAGAAAAGAAGACATAGCTCAATAGATAGAAGGGGAAGTGGAGTCAGAAAAGAAAATACATATATAGTTTAAGGTGGAAGATATGATTGTATGTTTATGAAAAGGAACCAGTAAACATGAGAAATGACTGGTGTAGGAGACAGAAGGGAGAGCTGGAGCAATATGTTTGATTAGTTCAGAACAGATGAGATCCAGTATTAGCTTCAGATAAGACTATGGATAGGTCACTTATAGTGACCTATAAGTGGGAGGTCAAAATGTAGAGTGTGTAAGTGCAGATGCCAGAAGGTAGGTACATCTTGAGATGGGAGTCAGTACACATTTTTCTGGGATTGCCTCAGTGTTTTCAGTCCCGTGAAAAGTAAAATCATTAATTGAGAGTGAGGTTGGGTAAAAATGTGCTCGTTTGAGAATAGATAGCAATATGTGCAACAGACTTCAAGGACAGTAAATTAACTAGGAATGTATAATATGATTGTCTGATAACATTAGGGCAAAATTGAGGTTTTTATGGTCATGAATTGAAAGTGAAACCAGCCAGCATAGTTATTTGCTTTCTTCCAGCTAAGTTCAGTCGCACAGGTAAAGGAACAAAACAGGATTTAAGAGTTGGATTTAATTAGGGTTGTGACTTTGTCAGTTGATTATGATGGAGCAAGTAGATGGCTAGGGGTGTTGAGGTACTATGTAGTGAAGTGATTAAATGATAAACTATGGAACTGAAGAAGAATAAAGAGGAAAGTGAACATATCAAGGATGTCTAAATCTGGGGAAAGCTGGGAGTATAAATGGGTATAATGTCCTGGTGGGTTACTGGGGTTGAAATAATAGAGGTAATAAGAGGTACTAGAGGTAGTAAACTAGAAAAGAGGTAGTGGTCAAAGAGGGCTGAAGAAAAATTGAGATGATGGAGGGCTTGCAATAATTACCAATGGCAAAATCTAGAGTCTCGAGAATGGCAATTGGTGTGAATACCTGAGGTTGGGTAGAGAAATTGAGAGGCTAAGTTATTATAAATATTATCTAAAAGTATATTGAATTTGCCAATAATTAAGACAGAAGCAGTATTGGCGAGACAGAGCTACAATTAATGACAAAGAGGAGGGAATGACCTGGGTGTCGGTAGATGATGACAGAAATGAAGAGTAGTGGATAAAATAATCTGACAGCATGAGCTATAAAGCTGAGTATTTTTAGGGAGGAAGGAAGAATGGTCTGTATGTTGCAATAAGGAGGATGAAGAAAACTGATCCCAACTTTAGGCCCAGTGGTAGGAGAACTGTTGGGGAAAATCAATTTTCATTTGAGAGGTCTGCAGGGTAATCAGGGAGGGCCAGGTGTTCTTTACCAAGAAGCTGAAAGGATCTGTGAAAGATTAAGTTGAGTATGCAGGGAGTTCTGCAGATAGTGGACTGTGAATTATAGAGGGCACGGTGGAAGACTGAGAAAAGAAGACAAAATAAGAGCCTTTGGGATGATTACAGTTCTGTGGTTGATAAGCATGAATGAGAGGAAGGACATAATATAGACACCAAGTTAAGTACTGGTAGATTTAAGACAGACAGAGAAAGGTGAGGGATAGACAGCAGTGGATTTCTGGCACTTTGATTTAATTCCTAATGAGTGATATGGAAGACACAGGGAAGGAACTATAGAAATTCAGGCCCAGGACTTTTCTTGAAAATTTTGGCAAAATCAGCTTCATTTTCCCTGAACTTGAAGTAGTGAGAATTTAATTCTGAATAGGACCACTGGGCAAGACCCAAAATTAAGTTACCTCAGCCAATAATTCCTCACTTTTGTTTAAGGCATTTGAAGGTACTATGGACGATGGCAGATGAAAGAGGTGTAAAAAGTAAAACTTGAAATACTTTTCAATGGATTTCTCAGTCATTTCATACCTGAAGATTTTTTTTAAAATGATGTGATTCAAGGTAAAAAATCACTTTATTCTGACCAGATTCCCTCTAAATGCTGGTTATATTTGTAATTGATCCATGACAATATTCCTCTAGGGAACTTGAGCTTTGGGTGCAATTGTAGCTTCTCTAAAGGTAATGATGTATATCTATCCGTTCTCTAACTACATTAGTTTACAATTATTTGCTAATCAGTTGTATCCACACACAATGATGGGAACCCCTTTAGGACATGAACCCTCTGAATATCCCCAGAGTTTAGCATAATGACTGGCCTATATTGGATTTTTAGCAAATATTTATCCAATAAGTAGATGAAAGAATGAACAAAGAAACCATATTTCTGAAGACTGATTCTATGAAAAAGAGCATGAAACTAGCATAAATGCACGACTCTGAATAAAATGTCTCTGAAACACTAAATGCCAAGAAAGCTACCTTAAATAATAACTGACCCATGAAACAGTTTATGAGCATGCTTTCATATAAAATAAGTACTTTCATATAGTATTTTCATATATATTTCTTTGACCCCAACCCCTCTTTTGAAAGACATGATCCTACCTTTCTCACATCTAACTTAGCTCCTTTTCACTTAAGACACAGTTTTTATTACCTAACTGCAAAGGTGACGTAGGGATATTGGAGTAAATGATTCTTTGTGACCATACAAAGTAGTTGATATTAAGTCAACCTTAAAAATTATACTCTATCAGACTATTACTTTCTTCACCTAGTCCAGATTAACCTGCTGCACACACACCCCAAAAGTATAACTTGCATTTTATGCCATTTTCCTGCCCTTTAGCTGTTCACCTTACTGCAACTTCACGGTCTCCAGGTTTATCAGGTTTCAAATCTCTTTCAATAAATTTGTATAAATCAATGTTCCCCTACAAAGCCTTCTCTCAGACATATGATATTTGGTCTTTTATCTTCTAACCATCCATACATACATTTTATCATTTGTAGCTCCTTTTCTAGTCTATCCATTGTGATCGAATTAATGGCACCTAGTCTGCTCTGTATTACTAGATTAAATCTCTACAGACGTACTTTTAAACTAATTATAATTTTGAAACAGAAACTATTACATGTCCAAAATAAAAAAAGACAGATAAAAATGAAAATGGTATTGAAGGAAAAGGAAAATATACATTGGTGAACTAAATAAACTTTGGGGGAGAAACCCAACAATCAAAGAGAAAAAAATTTATCAACAAAGATAGTTTAGCCCAGAAGCGAACAAAAATAATCTGACAGTAATAATGTCTCTGTATCTAGATCTTTTTTTAAATAATGAGTGCTATTTCTTCCATAGTAATTATTTAATTATTTCTATTTGAGCAAGGAAGACAAGATATATCAATAATTTAAAAATCCAATCTGTTTTTTATACGTGCACAAGTTTTTTCCCCTGATTTTTTTAATTAATTTTTATTGGAGTATATTAGATTTACAATATTGTGTTAGTTTCCACTATACAAAATGAATCAGTTATATGTATACATATATCCACTCTTTTTAGATTCTTTTCCCATATAGGTCATTACAGAGTACTGAGTAGAGTTCCCCTGTGCTACACAGTAGGTTCTTATTAGTTATCAGTTTTATATATAGTAGTGTGTATATGTCAATCCCAATCTCCCAATTTTTTTCCTGATTTTTGGGGCTGCGAAATTCAGTGCAAGGTATAAACTAGAAATACAGTAGGTCCAGTTTGGGAGATATTGCTGAGTGCAATTCAGTAACATTTGTCTCAATTCCAGCATCCTAAAAGACAGCAACTGTTAATACCAGAAAAGCCACATTGTCCTGGCTGGTTAACCCACACAGATCTTCCTATCCCAGACTGGTGAGGTGAAAGATACCTTTACTTTCATCCCAAGGAGTTCTCCAGCCCCTCACCTGCCCATTCAGAAGAGAAGCACACCACCATACTGATGTGGATTTACCCACTGTTAGAAATGAGAAGAATGGGTGAGTTATGTTCATAGAGAATTGATACAATCACTAACATTTTTCTTTGACTTTTCTCAACACATAGAATTCTTCATCTTGTTCTTTGCTTACTTAGACATCAGGATTTTAATTTTAGAACTAATTATAATGGGTCTCAAGTGATACTATACTATATATGTATATATCTCCTCCCTCCCCTTCCTCCCTCTCTTTATATATAAATAATATAAAACTATCCGATATGTTGTTTTGACTGAGTTGTTATTAAGATCTGTTCCAGTGCCTATATAATGTCTACTTACTCTCTAGAACCATGTGGTAAAAATGGTTTTCTTAATTGGGATCTCACAGATAAGAATTTATTTGGGGATATAAAAAATGGTAGAAGTAATCACCTGATGGGATGTGGAATTCAAAGAGAAAATAATTAGACCCTTCAAAATAAAAGTCAAAAGCAATAATATAGTTGGGGTGTATTTGGTTCATTGGAGACTATTGGTAGTCTTTGGAAAGCAAAACAACACAAAATAATTGGATATTTACCATCAAAGAGAGAATGAGATAACAAAGCAATTTAACATCATTTGGCATTCTCAAAACATTAAATAAAACAAAAATGTATACACGAGGACAAACCACATAGCAAAACTAAGTGATGAAATACGGTTCACTGACCAGAGATATGAAATAATAGCAAAGATTTTGAAATTCAGATAGTTTTTAACAAATCTCAAGTTTAAGCCTAAATTTGAAGAAATAAAAATATAAAGGCTGAAAAAGTTTAAGATGTGGGATAGCAATAAAGGAAGAGAGAAGAAAATGGGGAAGAAAGGGGAAAAAATTAAGGGAGAGAATGGGAGGGAGGGAGGGAGGGAGGGAGGGAGAGTATCTTTCTCCTGTAAACCACATTTCTCTGGGGTTTTTCTCAGACAGCAGCCAGCCCTTACTGGCTGCTCAGGAACTATCCTCTATTCCAGGTATTTGGGAACCCTTTGCTACAGCACATCCTGACCCTTCTCTTAGAGTTCCCAGATATAATGAATCTTTGTATTAATTTATACAATATTATACCCGAAAAAGGTTTAGTAATATGTCCAAACATCTCATTTTACTGGTTTTCAAAGCCACTGGTCTAGCTGATGTCTAGCTCTCTCTGTCCTTTAGAATCTTCCTGTAGGTTTATCAAACACAATACAACTGTGATAAATGGAATATTGCCTGCCATATTAGCAAACAAAGGATGTCACAGTCATCAGGGATTGCAGCCACTGCCAATGGTGAGCTGGTGAGCCCTGAGAGAACTCAGAAAGGAAAAGATTATCTGCTATCTAGCAGCCATCAGACTGTAGCCACTCCCCACAATAAGCCCTGAGGAAACTCAGGATGTGAAAACACGGGATACTGGCCCTGGAGAGCTGAGGTGCATATCAAAGGAATGATTTCAGTGAGCCCAGACTCTTGCATCTTCCCATACATAGAAAAGTGCTAAATTCCTTGAGATTTCTATTTTTCTTTAATTAACAGTAATGTTTTGTTCCTACTACCTTCCCTTTGTTGCAAAACTCCTATATATCCTAGGTCCGAGGCCTCACCTCCTCCGAGCTGTTCTCTCAGGGTTACTTGAGATGCTGCCTCCTGGGCTTGAAGTCCTAAAAATCCCCACTGAATTAAACATAAGTCTCAACTTCTAGGTTATGAATAATTTTTTAGTCGATGACTGCAACACTTATCTGGTGAGCAATCAATTTTCTGATTGCTCTATTAAAACATGTATAGCAAAAACTTTTAGTTGCTACCAAATAGCCATTATCCCCTTCTTCCAAGTCTGATTCTATTGAAGCAGTGTTTGCGCAATGGAAAAACTACATCTCCCAGTCTTTCGTGCTATTGAGGGTGGTTGTGTGTTAAAATTATGGCCAATGGCATGGAGATAGAAATTTGAGGGTTAAGCTTCTGGAAAGTTCCTTAAGAAGGTTGATTTGCTTGGTAGAGATATTTTATTTTTCTTTCTTTCTCCTAGAATTGACAGGGACAGAGTGAAGGGACAAAGTAGGTAATTAAATAGTTAATCCCACTAGAGAATTGTAAGTAAAGAAAGAAGTATGGGAGACCCCTGTAAGTTAATGATCACTCAAAAAAGCAGGTTTGCTTAAGCACAAAATCAAGCAGGGGGACTTCCCTGGTGGTCCAGTGTCTAAGACTCTGCACTCCCAATGGTCGGGGAACTAGATCCCACATGCTGCAACTAAGAGTTTGCATGCCACAACTAAAGATCCCGCATGCTGCAACTAAAAGATCCTGCATGCCACAACTTAGACCTGGCACAGCCAAATAAAAATAAAATAAAAAAACACAAAAACAAAACTAAGCAGGCTTGCTTAGCAACAAAACCCATGCAGCAGAAGCATGAGACATGCCCCCAAACAATAAAACAATGGTGGCATGAGACCCACATCCTGCCCAGTGAGCTCAGTAAATTGATGACCCCTAGGACATGCTCTCTGCACACGGAAAAAACAATAATTTGTGGAAAGGTGACATGTCAAAGTGAAAGACCCTCACTGTACTGAGACCTGAAATAATTTTTCCATAGTGCCATGACAGTCCTGGCTTGACCATGCAGGGACAAGAAAACTGTTCAACCCAACCTGGAGGACGAACTGATGATGGAAGCATGGTGTCTATTCAAGAATGAGGAAGAAAGTGGCCTTTTTCCCCTCCCCACTTTTTTTTTTATCATAAAACTGTAGCCCACTAAGTTCTCAGGGCACGACATCCTCTCGCCTACTCACTTACAAGTCTCACAAGCGTCCTATTCTAATAAATCACTTCTTACCTATCACTTTGCCTCCCACTGAATTATTTCTGCACCGAGACATAAAGAACTGGAGCCCTTTGGAGCCCCCTGAAACACCACCTAGTGGTTTCAGAATATGGGTGTTACATTTGGAGCTGCAATGGCCATCTATGACCACTGGCCTACCTTGAGGATGGAAGGCAAATGACAAGGACAGCAGAAGGGAAATATAGGAGTCTGGGACACAGATCACACCATGAACACATCCACTTATCTCTGGACATTTCTTACAAGAGAGAAAAATGAATTACCATCTTTTTCTACCAGTCTTTTTAAGATCTGTTTTTCACAGCCAGATTCAATTCCTAACTGATGCAACATGAGTGAGCAAGGCAACACTAAGATATAAAAAATATGTAACGAGAATGGAATATGTAAAGAGAATCACAGGGGTTGGGAGCTATACCAGTCAATTAGAGTGGATAATAGTCAGACACTTAAACTGTATCTTGGTTTTTTGGGGCAGGCGGTTTATAACTTCAGAGATTTTGAAAATTTAAGGCTAACTGGAGAAGCACAAGAAAAACATGATCAAGCCACAGGAATGTGGAGTCTATTGGAGAGAAAAGGCTAAAAAAGAGGGCATGGTGGGGAATTTTACAACGCAATATGCAAGCATTCAAGCATTTGCTCAGAGTGCAAACTGCTAAGCATTGACTGTGTTACTAAACATGGTTGTTAGAATTTCTCTCCCTGGAGACATTCCAAATTGGGTAGATAGCAATCTGTCTAGGCAAGTTTGAGTTCAGACCAGCCTAGAGGCAGATGGATGGACTGGATGACCTCTGAAAGTCCCTTCTGGCCCTATTATCTTAAAATTCTGTTTCACACGGAGAGAAAGTTAGTGCTGCTTCTCTATTTGTAGTTACAGTCATTGAGGAGACCTCTGCTTTCCTTTTGCATATTGCAGATATTTCTGGTAAATAAGAAGAAACAAAACTGAAAGGAGCAAATCACTTTAGGCAAAATGCAGAAGTGAATTTTCCTGACAAAGAGCATATTGTTTGAGGCCCATAATTCCGGCATACAGTGAAGTACGCTTTGTGTGTTACTCTGCAGAGCCCTATGCACTTTTGCACTTCATCATTCTGTTTCCTGTGTGTTTGTCTTCCCTGCCCAGTTGATTGAGTTCTTGTAGTGAAGTGACTTAGGTAGAAGTTAAACGTAAGTTTGTTTATAGGTAGAAGTTAAATGTAAGTTTGTTTAGGTGATTCCGATCTATTAGGGGTATAAGATGTATACAGAGAAAGAAAAAGGATGAATCAAACCAAGGCATATTTGCATTGCAAAGTTCACCTCAAAAGGTAAGTTATACTGTGTTGGGCAAGAATACCAGGCTTTGACCCCAAACATATTTCTCCCAGTTCTGCACTTTCTGTTAGTTTAAATGGGTAGGATATAAACCTGACTTACAGGAAAGGAGCTGTAAGTTATTTGGGAGTAGGACACAGCACTCAAAGTAAGCATCAATACATGACTAGTAGAAACATTGCGTTTACACCGGTTTAAAAAAAAAAAGGAACAAAAGAACCACAACATAGGTGAAGTGCATAAAGATATAAATTTTTTTACAACTCCCTGAAATAAGCATTTCACAGGCTAGGAAAATCTAATAGAATACATATTCACATGTCTATATTTCTATATGCATTTATAGACAATACATTTTATATACAATTTGTATATAATATTTACATATTCTATATAAAACTATTTAGATTTAAGAGCATTTTATACCTAATATATCTCTCCAAATTTCTTAGAGACCTCTTAAGCAATATTTAATTGACCTAACTAAAAATTAGACAATTTAGGTTCTTAGTGCTTCTGCTCTGAGAATATCAGATAAATCTCGGAGCCATTTATTGAACCGTATAGATTTTTTTTCTTGGCACTCTTGGTTTCGCACCCATCGTCTGAATGAGAACACATCACACGTTTCAGCTAACAGAACTGTAAATTGCTCTTTGGAGCTTGTCCTTCCAGTTCTCCTTGGATCTAACACTCAAGCCTTGGTGCTAGTCACACTGACCTAATTCAGAAGAAGCCCTGTGAGCAGGATGATCTCACTTTGGTTAGCATCTTATGGTTTCCACAACCACAGCAGGTTGTCTGCACTGGTGCACAATCCGCTGTGGCACAGAGAGGGCCATCATTTGAAACCAAACTTCAAATTCCATGCTTTCTCTTAATCATAAACCTAACGGAGAGCTAGAATGCAAATTCTGCGTTAGTGTAAATAAACCTGGGTGGTGTATTTTCCCCCAAAAGATTAATCTTTAATGAATTTGTTGTGTCTAAACTCAAATATGCAAATATATGTAGAAAGGCTTGGAGAAACTTAAAATATACGTGCATATTTCTCTACATCATCACATGAGTAAAACAAATAATAATTTGGTTTGATTACGAACTGACTAATTATGGGGAGCTCAGAAGAGCCCAGTTTCACAGCTATTTTGTTATTTTGACTATTATTTTATATACTGAGATATTCAGTTATGATGACATTAATACACATGTGATTCAGTGGAATAGAGCTTACTATATAAGTGGTAACAGTGGATCAAAGAAAAGGCAGCAGAACTAGTTTATTCTGCAATTTTGAACAGATTAGAAATTCAGAATTGAAAAATACTGGCTGTAAAGTGTAGAAAATCTCCCTCTACAGAATTCTGTAAGATTTACTAGAATTCCGCATGGGGCTTAACAAATCTCAAATCTTCTATTTAACGGTTACTTCTTACTGGAATGGCATTGTGTTGATTTTTACTTCAAAATGTAACCTTTCTCCACTGAATGATTTTGAAAATCTCTCTTTTTTCCTTCCAGTTTCCATTTTGAAAGTTGAATTCCTAAAGAGTTTTTTTTTAAACTTCCTATCTTTAATATTGCAAAGCTACTTTAAGGAGTTAAAATGCACTTCTGCATTTCCTTTCCAAATCCCTCATCAAATGAAAGCACTAATTTTCTCAAGGGGATAGAGCTAAGAGTCAAATTGAGACATTCAATTCTGCAAGCTTGTTATGTAGTTTTTCAGCTTGTTGTTCACTCAGTACATTTTTTTTTCCCTGCTCGGTCAATTAATAAAACTGACAGGGAACATATAGTTAGTTCAACATGGTTTTCAGTAGAGTTTTTTACAAGCCATCGTGCTGCTTTAAGAACAGGTCAGAAAGGATGCTGAAGCATAACGATTTTATGCATATCTCTGAGTTGATATGTTAAGGCCCAGTAGTCAAAACTGGCAAATGAAAACTCAAGGTCACAGTATTTAAACTTTATTCTCAAACTGCTTTTCTGTGCAACTCCTGGGGATGCCATTCAACCTTAGCTACTTGCTTTAATTTCTTACTTTTTTAAATATCAAGCTGCTGTGTCAAAAACCAAATAATGAAATCATAGGGGATTTGGCCTCACGTTTGAGGCTGAGTAGAGACCTGAGTGACAGTTTGTTATAATTCATACTTTTGAATAATATTGAAACAGTTATATATTTCCCAAAGTTAAGATACAAGAAGATAAAACTGAGGCATTAACTAAGGTGGTATTTTGGTAGCTTGTTAAAGATGGGATTCCGGTTATTTAATATAGGAAGTACATTTTCCTAGTACCTAACTTTTGTCTAAAAAAAGAATCCACTTAATATGGCTCCACATGTCATCTATTTTGACTTTCCCTTACAGGAACTACATTCAAGTGACACATTAAAGAATAACACTTAACATGTCTTCTTTTGGGAACTGATCAATGTGAAGGGATAGATGACTGTTTAGCTCAAAGTTTCATGATTATAATAATGCATTTTAATCTTCTAAGAATAAGTTACATAACCTGCTACATATATGCAACAATTCTAGTCTTCATGTGCTTAACAGTAAAACAGTATAATATAGCATTCTTATAATATTATTGAGAATATACCCTAGTGTCATTTTTCACACTTTTCTCTTTAAAGTTTTATGCAATGTATTTAAAGTGGGTCATACCACATCCTTATTCCAATGTAACCACGCCAGGTCTAATACCAAGTATTTTTTCAGCTTCAAACTCATCTCTCTCTACTCAGGACACTATGCTTCAAACAAACCAAATAACTTAGAGCTCTCTTGAGCGTACAATGCTTTCTTACTCACTTGTGCCTCTGTACATACAGTTCCTGACTTTTGAAATGTTCTTCCTTCTCTCATTTGCCTACTCAACTCCTAGAGTAAGATGCATATCAACTCTCTTGGGAATTCTCCTACAGCCCCTCAAGCAGGATTAGATGCTCCTCATTTTATTCTACCTTAGCCATATTTACCTTCCTCCATTAAGATGTGTGAATTCCATGAAGGCAGAAAACAGGACTTTCTACATCACTAGGGCTTAGGTGAGCACCTGGAATACTGTCAGTGCTCAATAAATATTTACTGGAGTTAATACATGAATTGAATATAGGGAAAACTTTACTGTGTTTCTATTGGCACATTTATAATATCCCTTTTGGCTTCATACCCTTTATTATTTCTTGCAAACTATTCTTTGTTTTCTATCATATCAGAAAGAGGCAGGTGAGGAAAAGATCCAGATAAATGATGAGTCCAGGTGCCCATGAATATTCATATAAATTAACAGTTCCAAAATTGGTAGAAATATTAACAAGTGTCTTCTGTTGGGGAGAGATTACTGGGAGGTGGGAAACCTGATTTTTTGGCTTTTTAGGATTTCATACAGGCCTTCTATCTAACAGGCTGTTATGTTTGAGGAACAGGCATAATAGAAGTAGTCTGAACCAAGGAGTAAAGCTCTATATCAAAGCAATTGTCACGTCTTCTACTACAAATATTAAGCAAACAAACAAAATAAATACTCTATTGGGTGTGAGACATGGATCCACATTTTCACATGTATCTATTTAAAAATCAAAATCACCTGAAACTACAGTACAACAACAACTGAAGGTCCATAATGCACCGGGATTATCACCATGGAAAAGATTTGGTCAAAAAATATTGAAGTAGTATAGGTTAGTTTGAAATCACTGTCAAGAAGAGAGATAGGATAGCCTCATCCACCAGAGGGCAGACAGCAGAAGCAAGAAGAACTACAATTCTGCAGCCTGTGGAATGAAAACCACATTCACAGAAAGAGAGACAAAATGAAAAGGCAGAGGACTGTGTACCAGATAAAAGAACAAGATAAAACCCCAGAAAAACAACTAAATGAAGTAGAGGTAGGCAACCTTCCACAAAAAGAAGTCAGAAAAATGATACTGAAGATGATCCAGGACCTTGGGAAAAGAATGGAGGCAAAGATCGAGAAGATGCAAGAAATGTTTAACAAAGACCTAGAAGAATTAAAGAACAAACACCTAGAAGAATTAAGAAACAAACAAACAGAGATGAACAATACAATATACAATAACTGAAATGAAAAATACACTACAAGGAATCAATAGCAAAATAACTGAGGTAGAAAAACAGATAAGTGACCTGGAAGACCAAATGGTGGAATTCACTGCCATGGAACAGAATAAAGAATAAAGAATGAAAAGAAATGAAGACAGCCTAAGAGACCTCTGGGACAACAGTAAACACACCAACATTCACATTATAGGGGTCCCAGAAAGGGAAGAGAGAGAGAAAGGACCCAAGAAAATATTTGAAGAGATTATAGTCAAAAACTTCCCTAACGTGGGAAAGGAAATAGCCACCCAAGTCCAGGAAGCACAAAGTCCCAGGCAGGATAAACCCAAGGAGAAACACGCCAAGACCCATAGTAATCAAATTGGCAAAAATTAAAGACAAAGAAAAATTATTTCTGGATAAAAACTCTCCAGAAAGTGGGCATAGAGGGAACCTACCTCAACATAATAAAGGCCATATATGACAAACCCACAGCAAACATAATTCTCAATGGTGAAATACTGAAAGCATTTCCTCTAAGATCAGGAAAAAGACAAGGATGTCCACTCTCACCACTATTATTCAACATAGTTATGGAAGTCCTAGCCACAGCAATCAGAGAAGAAAAAGAAATAAAAGGAATCCAAATTGGAAAAGAAGTAAAACTGTCACTGTTTGCAGATGACATGATACTATACATAGAGAATCCTAAAGATGCCACCAGAAAACTACTAGAGCTAATCAATGAATTTGGTAAAGTTGCAGGATACAAAATTAATGCACAGAATACACTAACAACGAAAAATGAGAAATAGAAATTAAGGAAACAATCCCATTCACCACTACAACAAACAGAAAAAAATATCTAGGAATAAACCTACCTAAGGAGGTAAAAGTCCTGCACTCAGAAAACTATAAGACACTGATGAAAGAAACCAAAGATGACACAAACAGATGGAGAGATATACCATGTTCTTGGATTGGAAGAATCAATACGGTGAAAATGACTATACTACCCAAAGCCATCTACAAATTCAATGCAATCCTTATTAAATTACCAATGGCATTTTTTACAGAACGAGAACAAAAAATATTAAAATTTGTATGGAGACACTAAAGATAGCCAAAGCAATCTTGAGTGAAAAAAACGGAGCTGGAGGAATCAGACTCCCTGACTTCAGACTATACTACAAAGCTACAGTAATCAAGACAATACAGTATGGGCACAAAAACAGCAATACAGATCAATGGAGCAGGATAGAAAGCCCAGAGATAAACCCATGCACCTATGGCCAACGAATCTATGACAAAGGAGGCAAGGATATACAATGGAGAAAAGACAGTCTCTTCAATAAGTGGTGCTGGGAAAACTGGGCAGCTATATGTAAAAGAATGAAATTAGAACCCTCCCTAACACCATATACAAAAATAAACTCAAAATGGATTAGAGACGTGAATGTAAGCCTGGACACTATAAAACTCTTAGAGGAAAACATAGGAAGAACACTCTTTGACATAAATCAAAGCAAGATCTTTTTCAACCCACCTCCTAGAGTAATGGAAATAAAAATGAAAATAAACAAATCGGACTTAATTAAACTTAAAAGCTTTTGCACAACAAAGGAAACTATAAAAAAGATGAAAAGACAACCCTCCGAATGGGAGAAAATATTTGCAAACGAATCAATGGACAAAGGATTTAATCTCCAAAATATATAAACAGCTCATGCAGCTCAATATTAAAAAACAAACAACCCAATCAAAAAAATGGGCAGAAGACCTAAATAGACATTCTCCAAAGAAGACATACAGATGGCCAACAGGCACACGAAAAGCTGCTCAACATCACTAATTATTAGAGAAATGCAAATCAAAACTACAATGAGGTATCACCTCACACCAGTTAGAATGGGCATCATCAGAAAATGTAGAAACAACAAATGTTGGAGAGGGTGTGGAGAAAAGGGAACACTCTTGCACTGTTGGTGGGAATGTAAATTGATACAGCCACTATGGAGAACAGTATGGAGGTGCCTTAAAAAACTAAAAATAGAATTACCATATGACCCAGCAATCCCACTTCTGGGCATATAACCTGAGAAAACCATAATTCAAAAAGACACATGCACCCCAATGTTCATTGCAGCACTGTTTACAATAGCCATGTCATGGAAGTAACCTAAATGTCCATCGACAGACAAATGGATAAAGAAGATGTGGTACATATATACAATGGAATATTACTCAGCCATAAAAAGGAACGAAATTGGGTCATTTGTAGAGACATGGAAGGACCTAGAGACTGCCATACAAGTAAGTCAGAAAGAGAAAAACAAATATCGTATATTAACGCATATATGTGGAATCTAGAAAAATGGTACAGATGAACCAGTTTGCAAGGCAGAAATAGAGACACAGATGTAGAGAACAAATGTATGGACACCAAATGGGGAAAGAGTGGGGGGGGAAGACGAGAGAGAGAGAGAATTTGAGATGACATTTTAATAAAGAATATCTCTTTTTTTAAGTTAGATCCTTCAATGTTAGATCATTTTAAGCTATTAGTATGTCTATGCACCATTTTTTCTATGTTTACAAAATTTTGTTTCCATAGTTATTCTTAAAAATAAATCTGTCTGGGGGGAGGGAGCACTAGTTGGTATAATATTAACATTAACCAAAGATGTAAATCCACTACAAAAAGATTTATTTCCAATAAAAAATCTTAGATTATCATTTTGAATTCTGGGCTATGATATAGAGCCAAATTACTTAGTTACTTTTCCCACAGGTATTCAGTTAGCTATTTAACTGTCTCTAGAAGTCAACATATTCAAACAAATAGATGAAACTTGAAATCCAATTCTCTTTAGCAGGATTAGTTTACAATTATATCTGATAAATCAGTGTTAAAAAGTCAAATATCTTCCTAATTAAGCAGAAGTTAAAAAACTAAACCTCTGAAAAATGAATATATGTACTTATGTATGTACATATATATGTGAACCTATGCATATATGCATATATATGTATATGTACACACCTCTATACATATATATAATTAGAATAGCCTGCAAGAAGTACTCTCCTAATTTCATGTATGTGTCATTGGTCAACATAAACTACATCTGCAATAGTGTTGCAGAGGAAGGATACACTTGTAGAAGATCTGCTCTTTCTAGGAATTGCAGCTTTGCTTCTGAGAAGCATTAATTTGGCCCTGAAACCAATCAGTGTCAAGGGTCATAGCCATTCACTAAACTAACTCAATTGCTTAAACTAATCTCTTTGAAGAAAATGCTTACACTTAAGATAGATCTGAGACTATCTGATCACCTTAACACAACCCAACACAAAGAAAAGAATATAGCAGGATCTACACAGTTGCAGGAGCTTTAGTAATCAAACGTGGCCTGAGCACACAAACCCAGGTCCTCCTGGCTAATTCCAGTTTGCTTGTTTTCTAGCTCTAGGTTTACTGATGTTTCAAGTGACTTGAGTACACACTGTGAAGTTTCCCTCCATGTGCTTTAAGCTTTATGTTGGTGACAGATACACTTTCTATAACACTGCTTATAATTGTACCTCTTTTCCATACCTTTGTTTTCAGACTCTGCATGCTGAAATCCCCTTCTGTAGCATGGTAAGCTCATTTTAATTTAGAACGAGATTGGTAGTACTTTTCAATGGGAACTTTTAAAATAGAAATAGAACAAGATCCATTCATACAATAAAATGAAAGTAAAAACAATAAAATGCTCCAGATTCATTTGTTTTCCTTATTGAATTCATTAACTTCTTTCTTTCCCTCCTTCCTTTTTGGTAGCTAAAAGCTATTCTGATGCTACTCTGAAATCAGTGTTATAATGACTAACGAAGCACCACCACAAGATAAAATATTTGTTTTTTTCATTTTTCCAGAAAGGAGAGTCCTGAATTTGAGTAAAGAATTAATTCCTAACTCTTTTATAAAATTTAATTTTGTCAAATCAATTAATTAAATCTAATTAATTGGGGTAGATTAATTCTTTTTTGGAATATATGAGATTCACACAGAAGTTTTAAGGATTACTAATTTTCCTATGGTGAATCATTGTAGTTAATAAGGTTTGCCATTTACCTTGGTCCATTTTGAGAAAGCCTCTAATTTGTAAATTACCTCCAGGATTTTTTGGCATCATCTCATAAGAATTTAGTTTTATGAATAGTAATATAAAAGAAAAATAAATAAATAAAAATTTAAACACAAGTCAGTGTCTAAAATAAATACATTAAAATAAACATATTAGAATTACTAGAATCTAAAATAAATACATTAGATTGTTGGTAGAGAAAAATGTAATTGCATATCAGGAAAATTATATTCTAATTGGCAAGTAAAATAATCAAATGGAATTTTAAAATTTCTTAATATGCGTTATTTCAAGGAGTTAGATGATACATACGAGAATCTTATTCTTCTTTAGGTTCCTGATCAAATACACCAAATTAATATATTATACACTCAGAATCATGTAGGAAGAGGTTTAGAAAAGAGAAATCAGAAAAGAAGAGAATGTGTGTCTGTGTATGCTTACTTGTGTGTCTGTGTATGCATACTTGTGTGTCTGTGTGGGGAGCTTTTCAGATGTCAGAGAGTGTCATTCCCTAATCAGTTTTAGTAAGCTCTTCACACACTTATCCCCTTGAATTTAAAGGGATATTGGAATGCTTACTGGAAAACATAGATTACATAATCACTTTTTTAGGGCCAAAGAAGAGAGAATCCCTTTTTGCAGTGACCGGAAGAGTTCCCATATTCTTTTAAAAGAGTAATAGCAGATAGCACCACAGAGACTGTCAGTCACTTGAGCATTTAAATATGCAACCGTTTTGCACTGCAAATATAATTTAACTAGGGTTGTGAATAAAAAGAGGGCTTCTCGGAACTTCTCTAGGCAAGAAACACAAGAGAAGGAAAACACCTACAATAACAAACCCAATACATTTAAGAAAATGGGAATAGGAACATACATATCAATAATTACCTTGAATGTAAATGGATTAAATGCTCCCACCAAAAGACACAGGCTGGCTGAATGGATACAAAAACAAGACCCATATATATGCTGTCTACAAGAGACCCACTTCAGACCTAGAGACACATACAGACTGAAAGTGAGGGGACGGAAAAAGATATTCCATGCAAATGGAAATCAAAAGAAAGCTGGAGTAGCGATTCTCATATCAGACAAAATAGACTTTAAAATAAAGACTATTACAAGAGACAAAGAAGGACACTATATAATGATCAAGGGATCGATCCAAGAGGAAGGTATAACAATTGTAAATATTTATGCACCCAACATAGGAGCACCTCAATACAAAAGGCAAATACTAACAGCCATAAAAGGGGAAATCAACAGCAACACAATCATAGTAGGGGACTTTAACACCCCACTTTCACCAATGGACAGATCATCCAAAATGAAAATAAATAAGGAAACACAAGCTTTAAATGATACATTAAACAAGATGGACTTAATTGATATTTATAGGACATTCCACCCAAAAACAACAGAATACACATTTTTCTCAAGTGCTCATGGAACATTCTCCAGGATAGATCATATCTTGGGTCACAAATCAAGCCTTGGTAAATTTAAGAAAATTGAAATCGTATCAAGTATCTTTTCCGACCACAACGCTATGAGACTAGATATCAATTACAGGAAAAGATCTGTAAAAAATACAAACACATGGAGGCTACACAATACATTACTTAATAACGAAGTGATTACTGAAGAAATCAAAGGGGAAATCAAAAAATACCTAGAAACAAATGACAATGGAGACACGACGACCCAAAACCTATGGGACGCAGCAAAAGCAGTGCTAAGAGGGAAGTTTATAGCAATACAAGCCTACCTCAAGAAACAGGAAACATCTCGAATAAACAACCTAAACTTGCACCTAAAGCAATTAGAGAAAGAAGAACAAAAAAACCCCAAAGCCAGCAGAAGGAAAGAAATGATAAAGATCAGGTCAGAAATAAATGAAAAAGAAATGAAGGAAACAATAGCAAAAATCAATGAAACTAAAAGCTGGTTCTTTGAGAAGATAAACAAAATTGATAAACCATTAGCCAGACTCATCAAGAGAAAAAGGGAGAAGACTCAGATCAATAGAATTAGAAATGAAAAAGGAGAAGTAACCACTGACACTGCAGAAATACAAAAGATCATGAGAGATTACTACAAGCAACTCTATGCCAATAAAATGGACAACCTGGAAGAAATGGACAGATTCTTAGAAATGCACAAACTGCCGAGACTGAACCAGGAAGAAATAGAAAATATGAACAGACCAATCACAAGCACTGAAATTGAAACTGTGATTAAAAACCTTCCAACAAACAAAAGCCCAGGACCAGATGGCTTCACAGGTGAATTCTATCAAACATTTAGAGAAGAGCTAACACCTATCCTTCTCAAACTCTTCCAAAATATTGCAGAGGGAGGAACACTCCCAAACTCATTCTACGAGGCCACCATCACCCTGATACCAAAACCAGACAAAGATGTCACAAAGAAAGAAAACTACAGGCCAATATCACTGATGAACATAGATGCAAAAATCCTCAACAAAATACTAGCAAACAGAATCCAACAGCACATTAAAAGGATCATACACCATGATCAAGTGGGGTTTATCCCAGGAATGCAAGGATTCTTCAATATACGCAAATCAATCAATGTGATACACCATATTAACAAATTGAAGGAGAAAAACCATATGATCATCTCAATAGATGCAGAGAAAGCTTTCGACAAAATTCAACACCCATTTATGATAAAAGCCCTGCAGAAAGTAGGCATAGAGGGAACTTTCCTCAACATAATAAAGGCCATATATGACAAACCCACAGCCAACATTGTCCTCAATGGTGAAAAACTGAAACCATTTCCACTAAGATCAGGAACAAGACAAGGTTGCCCACTCTCACCACTATTATTCAACATAGTTTTGGAAGTGTTAGCCACAGCAATCAGAGAAGACAAAGAAATAAAAGGAATCCAAATCGGAAAAGAAGAAGTAAAGCTGTCACTATTTGCAGATGACATGATACTATACATAGAGAATCCTAAAGATGCTACCAGAAAACTCCTAGAGCTAATCAATGAATTTGGTAAAGTAGCAGGATACAAAATTAATGCACAGAAATCTCTTGCATTTCTATACACTAATGACGAAAAATCTGAAAGTGAAATTAAGAAAACACTGCCATTTACCATTGCAACAAAAAGAATAAAATACCTAGGAATAAACCTACCTAAGGAGACAAAAGACCTGTATGCAGAAAATTATAAGACACTGATGAAAGAAATTAAAGATGATACAAATAGATGGAGAGATATACCATGTTCCTGGATTGGAAGAATCCACATTGTGAAAATGACTCTACTACCCAAAGCAATCTACAGATTCAATGCAATCCCTATCAAACTACCACTGGCATTTTTCACAGAACTAGAACAAAAAATTTCACAATTTGTATGGAAACACAAAAGACCCCGAATAGCCAAAGCAATCTTGAGAACGAAAAATGGAGCTGGGGGGATCAGGCTCCCTGACTTCAGACTATATTACAAAGCTTCAGTAATCAAGACAGTTTGGTACTGGCACGAAAACAGAAATATAGATCAATGGAACAGGATAGAAAGCCCAGAGATAAACCCACACACATATGGTCACCTTATCTTTGATAAAGGAGGCAAGCATATACAGTGGAGAAAAGACAGCCTCTTCAATAAGTGGTGCGGGGAAAATTGGACAGGAACATGTAAAAGAATGAAATTAGAACACTCCCTGACACCATGCACAAAAATAAACTCAAAATGGATTAAAGACCTAAGTGTAAGGGCAGACACTATCAAACTCTTAGAGGAAAACATAGGTAGAACACTCTATGACATATATCACAGCAAGATTCTTTTTGACCCAGCTCCCAGAGAAATGGAAATAAGAACACAAATAAACAAATGGGACCTAATGAAACTTAAAAGCTTTTGCACAGCAAAGGAAACCATAAACAAGACCAAAAGACAACCCTCAGAATGGGAGAAAATATTTGCAAATGAAGCAACTGACAAAGGATTAATCTCCAAGATTTACAAGCAGCTCATGCAGCTCAATAACAAAAAAACAAACAACCCAATCCAAAAATGGGCAGAAGATCTAAATAGACATTTCTCCAAAGAAGATATACAGATGGCCTACAGACACATGAAAGAATGCTCAACATCATTAATCATTAGAGAAATACAAATCAAAACTACAATGAGATATCATCTCACACCGGTCAGAATGGCCATCATCAAAAAATCTAGAAACAATAAATGCTGGAGAGGGTGTGGAGGAAAGGGAACCCTCTTGCACTGTTGGTGGGAATGTAAATTGATACAGCCACTATGGAGAACAGTATGGAGGTTCCTTAAAAAACTACAAATAGAACTACCATACGACCCAGCAATCCCACTACTGGGCATATACCCTGAGAAAACCATAGGTCAAAAAGAGTCATGTACCAAAATGTTCATTGCAGCTCTATTTACAATAGCCAGGACATGGAAGCAACCTAAATGTCCATCGACAGATGAATGGATAAAGAAGATGTGGCACATATATACAATGGAATATTACTCAGCCATAAAAAGAAATGAAATGGAGGTATTTGTAATGAGGTGGATGGAGTTAGAGTCTGTCATACAGAGTGAAGTAAGTCAGAGAGAGAAAAACAAATACAGTATGCTAACACATATATACGGAATCTAAGGGAAAAAAAAAAAAAAAGGCCATGAAGAACCTAGTGGCAAGACGGGAATAAAGACACAGACCTACTAGACAATGGACTTGAGGATATGGGGAGGGGGTGGGGTGAGATGTGACAGGGTAAGAGATTGTCATGGACATATATACACTACCAAATGTAAAATAGATAACTAGTGGGAAGCAGCCGCATAGCACAGGGAGATCAGCTCGGTGCTTTGTGACCACCTAGAGGGGTGGGATGGGGAGGGTGGGAGGGAGGGAGATGCAAGACGGAAGAGAAATGGGAACATATTGTATATGTATAACTGATTCACTTTGTTATAAAGCAGAAGCTAACACACCATTGTAAGGCAATTATACTTCAATAAAGATGTTTAAAAAAAAAAAAAAAAAGACAGCACTAAAGATAGTATATAAAGAAAGATATTGGTCTAATAGAAATGACTAGAACAAAAAGATAAGTTATCCTAAAAACCAAAATAAATCTCAATAAAAGTTTTTGAAAATGAAAAAAAAAAAAAACAAGAGGGCTTCTCTTCTTTATAGCTACTTTAAATGTCAACAAAATGAATTATCTTAAGAATGTCAAATATTAAAATGGTGTTTTGATACACCTCAGTCCAAGTATTCTCCATTAGTTGAATTTGTTCACTTCCTCCAGCATTCTGGAAGAGGGATTTTTGTGGAACTATCCTGTATTCAGAGGCATCATACTGTATAGAATATGTTTCCATTGCTCATGCAATATACATATAGTGATATTACCACCAATATGAAATATTATGTAGGAAGACATGAAATTATCTGAAATATATGTGGTGATTTTGAAGGTTCCTATTGTAAAATTTTTACAAGCACAGTCCTATATATAAGTACACCCATATGCAAAAATCCATTGTTTTCTTTAAATGAAGCTAAATTATGGAGATTAAAGTGTCAGTGTTATAGAAAATCATTAATAATAGATATCTTTTCATTACCCTTACCAAGGAGAAATTGATTTTTTCTAGGAAACCATTCAGAAAACAATTCAGTTGATACAAAAGCATTCCCAAGACCAAAATATCACCTCCAAAATGTTATATTTTTCTCTTTATTAATTTTCATAAAGGCTACAAATGTATCACCAAACGTACTTCAGAACTTTTATGAGGATAAAGAAAACATATCCATCTTTGAATTGTGTCTTAGGCTTCATAATTATTTAGAGTGTGTGCTTGGAACCCAACAAAAAGGAAGAAATGGAAAGAGAAGTGATTTAAAAAGAAATTTTCTATAGAGAAAAGCATTTCTAAAAATCAATGCGATGTTTGAATTAACCTGGTTTCTTTCTTTATTGTATGTCTATAGTAGATGAAAAAGTCCTTAGAGACTTGATGGGGCTGTTGTCTAATGAACTCCTCAGAAAACATCTTTTCATTGAATGTGACCCAGAATCAGGAGGAAGGCTGAAGGTGGGAAAGTACACTCAGTTCCCATGATATACTTTTGCATATAATCAATCATCTGTTCTAAACACAAACCATATACATGTGATAAATCTGGTGTTGCTTCCAAGATTTGTATTTTGTCTATGTGTCTGGGGCACTCTATCAGGCCAAGGAGGGAAACACATTTCTGATTTTTCTTTCTCAATGCAGAAATACTTTTTATTAAACCACTGACTCTGGAATCACTGTGTCATTCAGTCATCTTGATCCTACCATTCTATGTAGTTGTGCAAGGCCACAGAATTAGGTGAAAACCCCTCTACTGAAGTAAATAACAGGTAGAGATCCAAATATACTTCTCATTTCTAAGTCCACTACAGGTCATAATACGTTAAGTCTTTTAAAACACTTTATTTGGTGAAACTTAGAAATATTAAAAAGGCCAAAGTGGTACAATCAGCCTCCTACTGGCAAATTAAGAAATATAAAAGGTTGTCACTGTGATAAAGATATGAAACTTGGAACAGTTGGAAACCTAAATTAGAACAGGAAAAAAGATGGAAGCGTAAGCAACTACAAATTCTAAATCTCAGTCTGAAGTATATGCTGTCTTTTCAAAAATCAACAGAATTTAATATCATTTTATTTTTGTTCAGATATTGAATAGTTAGTTGATCCCCTGTTATACTATTAACATATCCCTTTATCTTTTAAATCCCAGCTCTAAATTTTATTAGAGAACTCAGATATATTTTCATATGATTCACAGCACTGATATATGTTTAAGATATTCAAATCTGTATAATCACCTCTGAGAAGTATTTGGCAATGTGATGATTTCACTCTTTTAGAAGCTTAGTCACACATGTCTATCTGAAATTTTATTTTAAATGTAATAAGAACCCTGAATTATAACTAAAGCAAACAGAATTAGGCTCTAGAAAATATAATTAATTTCTGAAAAGAAAATTAAACTCTTTAACTTCTATTACTTTGTAATTCACTAATTTACTTTCTATTAATATCACTTTTAAAACTATACAATTATAAAAAGGAGTACATGTCACAAAGCCTCTAAATAAAAATAAAATTTCTTATTATTACACATGTTCATAAGTAAAACTAAGAATCAACTGGCTCCTTATGTGACCCTGTCAGAGTTCAAGGCTAAGAAAGGAAACTTGGCCAAAGAAGGAAGACCTTTAACTTCTCAATCTGAATACGTCTACAGGGCCAGAGTAATTGGACATTCCTTTAGAAAGAGGGAAAAGACCTAGTGATCCAGCTGATCTATGCTCTCTCAACATCCTTACCACTTTGAATTACCTTTCTAAACAAAGATTTACTCTTTTTCTAATATATGTCTCCATCTCTGGTTTTGAATCCAGTTTATTTCAGCCCAAATGTGGGAAACTGGCAGCCAGTAAGCCCTGTCAGATCTCCAGACAAGTTTCGTTAGGCCTGTACATTGCTGACCATACAATGTTTAAAAAGCAGTAGCTAACTTTGAACACTTTAAACACAAAGATGTGGAGCTCCTCCTGAAAACCTGGAACTTTTGGTGACTTAGGACCTTTCCAAAATGGCAGCAATGTAGTGTGAATCTGTCCAGACACCAGACATGCACCTCCAGCTTTCTACAGTTCCTTCCATTCTTTATTGTCTCACTGACCTCAACATGAAGAACGCGTTACTCTTTGACAGTTTCAATAAACATCCTTTGTGTTACATTCAACATGCTAGAATCTGAGTTAGAACCTTCTGATTCAGCGGTTTCTTTCCCGACTCCAAGTTGAGGACTGATTCACTTGACTGAAACCTTGATTCTGTTTCCAGATCACAGTTCTTACCTTAATCCTCAACTTTTTCCTGTTTCTGTGTCTAACATTTTATCCTCCCCTTCCCAACCAGTTCTATTGGAATATACCAGTTCCAATTAACTTCTTATAAGTTTGAGATTTAGTCACTCCTATCATTAGTATATAGGTAAACCCTTGACCACTGTAGAATGTAGGTTTTTAACAAGAATGAAAATTACAAGACAGTTAACAGTATAACTTCATGGAAATAATATTTAGGGAAAATTTCCCATGATACATTCTATTAAAATATTTGGTTGCAGAGCTTTTACTTCAAATACCCTTTGTTTAAGCAACAGTTCAGAGAAACAAGTTTTATATGTATGGTATCAATACTGTGACTAAGACTTCTCATTTGTCCTTTGCTCAAAAGTACTCCTTTCTATGAAATAGATAATTGTTTAAGAGCCCAACTTCAAAGTCTAAATGTATTTTTTTTTTCTAACAGCATTTTTCAATAAAGCACAATAGTTACAGCTTTGAAATGCATATTGAGTGTCTCTGGCAATAAAACTCATGCTTTCTCAATAACTGATAAGGTTGTGGTTGAAAGAAAAGACAGGTTATAGGTTCTCTTTGAACTTTCATAAAACTATGAAAAAATCAATATTTCAGTTGTATTTTTCCACAAATGGACTCACCACGGCAATGAACTCCTTCATCATACCCATCTGAGCAGTCCAGGACGCCGTTGCAGAGCTGGGATAAATGAACACATTTGTTGGCACCAAGGCAAGCAATGTGATTCAAGGGGCACTTGATTTCTACCTCCTCAGGACCTGGAAAAATGCAAAAAGGAACACAGTGACTTAGCTTTTTTTTTTTTTTTTTTTAACACTAAAACTGTTAAGCACAAGAAATTACTAGCGTGAATTCGCAAAATAAAATGATAGACAATACTACCGGAGGGCAGCTGATTCTCAGAGACATCAAAACTGGCCTACGTAATAAAAAAAACTAATTTTTAAAGGCTGCATAGGAAATAAAATAATATGTACGTTTTTCAAATAATGCATTTAAAACACAAGTATTCTTTCAACCCTTAAAGAGGCATGGATTGAAAATCTAAGGGTTGGTTTGAGTCACTGTTCTATTTCCTATCCTTAGATAAGTGGGCAAGGTGCTTAAACCCTGTAAGTTTCAAGTCCCTCAACTGTGAAATATGCATAATGGCAACTTCTTGGCATGGCACTTTTTATTTATTTATTTATTTTATTTTTTATTTTATTTTTTATTTTTAATTGATGAGTACACATCAAGTGTTAGGCACTAAGTGCTTTACATGTATTAACTCATTTAATCTTCCTAACAGCCTTTTGAACTAGTACTATTGCTGTTTCCATTTTACAGATTTGGAAACTTGAGATATCAAAACTAAATAATGTAACCAAAATACAGTTGGAATTATCCTGTTATGTCTGAGTACACAGAGACCCCAAATGAGTTATCAGCAGTTCTGCAGTGAAGAGGAACTGGGGGTTAGCACTAGAACTCATTGTAGAGCCTGCCCATTTTATACAAACAAATCCATCCATAATACGCAAAT
The DNA here is from genome assembly GCF_949987535.1 of Balaenoptera acutorostrata. Taxonomy (NCBI): domain Eukaryota; kingdom Metazoa; phylum Chordata; class Mammalia; order Artiodactyla; family Balaenopteridae; genus Balaenoptera; species Balaenoptera acutorostrata. The sequence continues at coordinate 4,872,720 of NC_080071.1, forward strand.
ACATAAAGAAAGGTTCTTTGTGCTTCCTGAATAAGGAGGCCAGATAATCTGTACAGACACTCCGCTAGAGATGATCAACTAGGGTTCTGGAAGATCTTTTCCCTTGTATTCTTATAATGCAAAATACTATTAGATGAACAGATACTGTGCTTTTGCTCTGATGCATAGCTACTTTGAAAACATACACACTGAAAACATTTTTTTTTGAATTTTTGAATTTTATATTATTTATTTTTTTATACAGCAGGTCCTTAATCATCCATTTTATACACATCAGTGCATACATGTCAATCCCAATCACCCAATTCATCACACCACCAACCCCACCCCCTGCCGCTTTCCCCCCTTGGTGTCCATACGTTTGTTCTCTGCATCTGTGTCTCAATTTCTGCTCTGCAAATCGGTTCATCTGTAATATTTTTCTAGGTTCCACATATATGAGTTAACATACAATATTTGTTTTTCTCTTCCTGACTTACTTAACTCTGTATGACAGTCTCTAGATCCATCCACATCTCAACAAATGACCCAATTTCGTTCCTTTTTATGGCTGAACAATATTCCACTGTATATATGTACCACATCATCTGTATCGATTCGGCTGGCGATGGGCATTTATGTTGATTCCATGACCTGGCTATTATAAATAGTGCTGCAATAAACATTGGGGTGCATGTGTCTTTTTGAATTATGGTTTTCTCTGGGTAAATGCCCAGTAGTGGGATTGCTGGATCATATGGTAATTCTATTTTTAGTTTTTTAAGGAAACTCCATACTGTTCTCCATAGTGGCTGTAACAATTTATATTCCCACCAACAGTGCAAAAGGATTCCCTTTTCTCCACACCCTCTCCAGCATTTGTTGTTTGTAGATTCTCTGATGATGCCCATTCTAACTGGTGTGAGGTGATACCTCAGTGTAGATTTGATTTGCATTTCTCTAATAATTAGTGATGTTGAGCAGCTTTTCATGTGTTTCTTGGCCATGTGTATGTCTTCTTTGGAGAAATTTCTATTTAGGTCTTCTGCCCATTTTTGGATTGGGTTGTTTGTTTTTTAATATTGAGCTGCATGAGCTGTTTATATATTTTGGAGATTAATCCTTTGTCCGTTGATGCGTTTGCAAATATTTTCTCCCATTCTGAGGGTTGTCTTTTCGTCTTGTTTATGGTTTCTTTTGCTGTGCAAAAGCTCTGAAGTTTCATTAGGTCCCATTTATTCATTTTTGTTTTTGTTTCCATTACTCTAGGAGGTGGATCAAAAAAGATCTTGTTGTGATTTATGTCAAAGAGTGTTCTTCCTATGTTTTCCTCTAAGAGTTTTATAGTGTCCAGGCTTACATTCATGTCTCTAATCCATTTTGAGTTTATTTTTGTGTATGGTGTTAGGGAGTGTTCTAATTTCATTCTTTTACATGTAGCTGCCCAGTTTTCCCAGCACCACTTATTGAAGAGACTGTCTTTTCTCCATTGTATATCCTTGCCTCTTTTATCATAGATTAGTTGACCATAGGTGCGTGGGTTTATCTCTGGGCTTTCTAGCCTGCTCCATTGATCTATATTTCTGTTTTTCTGCCTGTACTGTATTGTCTTGATTACTGTAGCTTTGTAGTATAGTCTGAAGTCAGGGAGTCTGATTCCTCCAGCTCCGCTTTGTTCCCTCAAGATTGCTTTGGGTGTTTGGGGTCTTTTGTGTCTCCATACAAATTTTAAGATTTTTTCTTCTAGTTCTGTAAAAAAAGGCCATTGGTAATTTGATAGGGATTGCATTGAATCTGTAGATTACTTTGGGTAGTATAGCCTTTTCACAATACTGATTCTTCCAATCCAAGAACATGGTATAGCTCTCCATCTGTTGGTATCATCTTTAATTTCTTTCATCAGTGTCTTATAGTTTTCTGCATAGAGGTCTTTTGTCTCCCTAGGTAGGTTTATTCCTAGGTATTTTATCCTTTTTGTTGCAATGGTAAATGGGAGTGTTTCCTTAATTTCTCTTTCAGAATTTTCATCATTAGTATATAGGAATGCAAGAGATTTCTGTGCATTAATTTTGTATCCTGCAACTTTACCAAATTCATTCATTAGCTCTAGGAATTTTCTGGTGGCATCTTTAGGATCCTCTATGTATAGTATCATGTCATCTGCAAACAGTGACAGTTTTACTTCTTCTTTTCCAATTTCTATTCCTTTTATTTCTTTTTCTTCTCTGATTGCCATGGCTAGGACTTCCAAAACTATGTTGAATAATAGTGGTGAAAGTGGACATCCTTGTCTTGTTCCTGATGTTGGAGGAAATGCTTTCAGTTTTTCACCATTGAGAATGATGTTTGCTGTGGTTTTGCCATATATGGCCTTTATTATGTCAAGGTAGGTTCCCTCTATGCCCACTTTCTGGAGAGTTTTTATCATAAATGGGTGTTGAATTTTGTCAAAAGCTTTTTCTGCATCTATTGAGATGATGATATAGTTTTTATTCTTCAATTTGTTAATATGGTGTATCACACTGATTGATTTTCATATACTGAAGAATCCTTGCATCACTGGGATAAATCCCACTTGATCAGATCAATGGTGTATGATCCTTTTAATGTGTTGTTGGATTCTGTTTGCTAGTATTCTGTTGAGGATTTTTGCATCTATATTCATCAGTGATACTGGTCTGTAATTTTCCTTTTTTGTAGTGTCTTTGTCTGGTTTTGGTATCAGGGTGATGGTGGCCTCATAGAATAAGTTTGGGAGTGTTCCTTCCTCTGTAAATTTTTGGAAGAGTTTGAGAAGGATGGGTGTTAGCTCTTTCCTAAATGTTTGACAGAATTCACCTGTGAAGCCATCTGGTCCTGGACTTTTGTTTGTTGGAAGATTTTTAATCACAGTTTCAATTTCATTACTTGTGATTGGTCTGTTCATATTTTCTATTTCTTCCTGGTTCAGTCTTGGAAGGTTATACTTTTCTAAGCATTTGTCCATTTCTTCCAGGTTGTCCATTTTATTGGCATAGAGTTGCTTGTAGTAGTCTCTTAGGATGCTTTGTATTTCTGTTACATCTGTCATAACTTCTCCTTTTTCATTTCTAATTTTATTGATTTGAGCCCTCTCCCTCTTTTTCTTGATGAGTCTGGCTAATGGTTTATCAATATTGTTTATCTTCTCAAAGAACCAGCTTTTAGTTTTATTGATCTTCGCTATTCTTTTCTTTGTTTCTATTTCATTTATTTCAGCTCTGATCTTGATGATTTCTTTCCTTCTGCTAACTTTGGGTTTTGTTTGTTCTTCTTTCTCTAGTTCCTTTGGGTGTAAGGTTAAATTGTTTATTTGAGGTTTTTCTTGTTTCTTGAGGAAGGCTTGTATAGCTATAAACTTCCCTCTTAGAACTGATTTATGCTGAATCCCACAGGTTTTGGATCATCGTGTTTTCATTGTCATTTGTCTCCAGGTATTTTTTGATTTCTTCTTTGACTTCTTCAGTGATCTCTTGGTTATTTAGCAACGTATTGTTTAGCCTCCATGTGTTTGTGTTTTTTACATTTTTTCCCTGTAATTGATTTCTAATCTCATAGCCTTGTGGTCAGAAAAGATGCTTGATATGATTTCAATTGTCTTAAATTTACCGAGGCTTCATTTGTGACCCAAGATGTGATCTATCCTGGAGAATGTTCCATGCACACTTGAGAATAAAGTGTGACCTGCTGTTTTGGGATGGAATTTCCTATAAATATCAATTAAACCTATCTGGTCTGTTGTGTCATTTAAAGCTTGTGTTTCCTTATTTATTTTCAATTTGGATGATCTGTCCATTGGTGTAAGTGAGGTGTTAAAGTCCCCCACTTTTACTGTGTTACTGTCGATTTCCTCTTTTAGAGCTGTTAGCAGTTGCCTTATGTATTGTGGTGTTCCTATGTTGGGTGCATATATATTTACAATTGTTATACCTTCTTCTTGGGTTGATCCCTGGATCATTATGTAGTGTCCTTCCTTGTCTCTTGTAACATTCTTGATTTTAAAGTCTATTTTATCTGATATACATAGTGCTACTCCAGCTCTCTTTTGATTTCAATTTGCATGGAATATCTTTTCCCATCCCCTAACTTTCCGTCTGAATGTGTCCCTAGGTCTGAAGTGGGTCTCTTGTAGATAGCATATATATGGGTCTTGTTTTTGTATCCATTCAGCAAACCTGTGTCTTTTGGTTGGGGCATTTAATCCATTCACGTTTAAGGTAATTATGGATATGTATGTTCCTATGACCATTTTCTTAATTGTTTTGGGGTTGTTTTTGTAGGTTTTTTTCTTCTCTTGTGTTTCCCACCTAGAGAAGTTCCTTTAGCATTTGTTGTAGAGCTCGTTTGGTGGTGCTGAATTCTTAGCTTTTGCTTGTCTGTAAAGCTTTTGATTTCTCCATGGAATCTGAATGAGATCCTTGCCAGGCAGAGTAATCTTGGTTGTAGGTTCTTCCCTTTCATCACTCTAAGTATATCATGCCACTCCCTTCTGGCTTGTAGAGTTTCTGCTGAGAAATCAGCTGTTAAGCTTATGGGAGTTCCCTTGTATGTTATTTGTCGTTTTTCCCTTGCTGCTTTCAGTAATTTTTCTTTGTCTTTAATTTTTGCCAATTTGATTACTATGTGTCTCGGCATGTTTCTCCTTGGGTTTATCCTGTATGGGACTCTCTGCGCTTCCTGGACTTGGGTGGCTATTTCCTTTCCCATGTTAGGGAAGTTTTCGACTATAATCTCTTCAAATATTTTCTCGGGTCCTTTCTCTCTCTCTTCTCCTTCTGGGACCCCTATAATGCGAATGTTGTTGCATTCAATGTTGTCTCAGAGGTCTCTTAGGTTGTCTTCATTTCTTTTCATTCTTTTTTCTTTAGTCTGTTCTGCAGCAGTGAATTCCACCATTCTGTCTTCCAGGTCACTTATCTGTTCTTCTGCCTCAGTTATTCTGCTATTGATTCCTTCTAGTGTAGTTTTCATTTCAGTTAATGTATTGTTCATCTCTGTTTGTTTGTTATTTAATTCTTCTAGGTCTTTGTTAAACATTTCTTGTATCTTCTCGATCTTTGCCTCCATTCTTTTTCCGAAGTCCTGGATCATCTTCACTATCATTATTCTGAATTCTTTTTCTGGAAGGTTGCCTATCTCCACTTCATTTAGTTGTTTTTCTGGGGTTTTATCTTGTTCCTTCATCTGGTACATAGCCCTCTGCCTTTTCATCTTATCTTTCTGTGAATGTGGTTTTTGTTCCACAGGCTGCAGGACTGTAGTTCTTCTTGATTCTGCTGTCTGCCCTCTGGTGGATGAGGCTATCTAAGAGGCTTATGCAAGTTTCCTGATGGGAGGGACTGGTGGTGGGTAGAGCTGTGTGTTGCTCTGGTAGGCATAAGTCAGTAAAACTTTAATCCGCTTGACTGCTAATAGGTGGGCCTGGGTTCCCTCCCTGTTGATTGTTTGGCCTGAGGTGACCCAACACTGGAGCCTACCTGGCTCTTTGGTGGGGTTAATGGCAGAGTCTGGGAGGGCTCATGCCATGGAGTACTTCCCAGAACTTCTGCTGCCAGTGTCCTTGTCCTCATGGTGAGACACAGGCACCCCCTGCCTCTGCAGGAGACCCTCCAACACTAGCAGGTAGGTCTGGTTCAGTCTCCTATGGGGTCACTGCTCCTTTCCCTGGGTCCCGACAGACACACTACTTTTTGTATGCCCTCCAGAGTGGAGTCTTTGTTTCCCCCAGTTCTGTCAAAGTCCTGCAATCAAATCCCACTAGCCTTCAAAGTCTGATTCTCTAGGAATTCCTCCTCCCATTGCCAGACCCCCAGGTTCGGAAGCCTGATGTGGGGCTCAGAACCTTCACTCCAGTGGGTGGACTTCTGTGGTATAAGTGTTCTCCAGTTTGTGAGTCACCCACCCAGCAGTTATGGGATTTGATTTTATTGTGATTGTGCCCTTCCTACCATCTCACTGTGGCTTCTCCTTTGTGTTTGGATGTGGGGTATCTTTTTTGTTGAGTTCCAGTTTCTTCCTGTTGATGATTGTTCAGCAGTTAGTTGTGATTCTGGTGTTCTCGTAAGAGGGAGTGAGAGCACATCCTTCTACTCCACCACCTTTCATCCAATTTCTCTCATAATGATCCGTAATCTTGCACCTCTCCCCAATCCAAAGTACAGTCACATAATAAGGCTATAGTCATGTACTAATCTTGTACTTTCTCTGTGTTTTACCAGGTTGTTATAAGAATTGTATCAAAAGCTCTTAGCATTTTTCTTGGCAAGTGTTAAATAAGTGATTGCTGTTATCATAGTTAAGAATGTTTTGAGAAGGTGAGTTACATCTTGTAACGTTCTTTTCTGTTGCAAGCCCCTAAAGAAAAAAAAAACCTCAAAAAATGTATGTTTTACTTTACTTAGTTGAGGCAAAATAATAACAATAATGAAAAGGCCAATCTAACATCTTCTAGGATGTGCAAAATTAAGTATTTGTTCAACCATTTGTTTGGGGAAGTCAACAAATTTTTATGATGTAGCTTCACTAGTTAAAGTGTTACCACTAATAGGTTTCCTTGTATGTTTTCATGTATATTTATACAATTACTGTTATACAAGGGTATTCGTTTTGTCAAAATACTTCATAAACCCAGGAGATTATAAAAATTTTTAGTTAGAAACCAAAAATGCATCAGTAGTTCTAAAAATGCAAGATTTTTTTAAAAAGTGATACTTGTGCTGGCTCAAATACAAGTATGAGTTTTCATTTTTAAGACTGTCAGGTAACTGATGAACATGACAGAAGGAGTGAAAATGTACATCTGGTGTTAAGGGAAAAGGCTCAGCTACTTATAAATTTTGAGAAAACAGGAAAAAATGTTTGGATTTCTCAGGGCAATATATAAAACCATTAGATTCTTTCTATTGGTAACATGTACGGACAAAAGAGAAATTCGTTTAGAAGAATGAAAGAGTCAATTGGTTTCTTCATAGACTAGCTACTATTGTCTTCCCCCCGCCCTTGATATACTCTTGTCTTGGTTTCCCTCACTGCTGGGTAACTGGTAAGACAGCTGGGTGATGGCATAATGGATTGTACCTTAACCAGTTCTTCCCAAATTTTCATACCAAAACATATTAAGACAATGAAAATTTGCAAGTTACACCCAAGTAAATAGCAGAAATTATCTGTAGAATAAGTGTAGAGGTTGCCCCAGGCCTTGGGAATTAACCTCAAAATTGAGGGAATCAATACCTTTAACCTCTTTGACCAATGCTGATATACTTCAGCTGGAAAACTGCTAAAACCAAAATGTTGTTGTCTTTCTTGAAAATGGAGATAGAGATGGGACAGTTTGAGAAATGGCAATGCTTGCCTCAATTCAAATTCTCAACTGAAACCAGGCAATATGTAAACAGTGTACTATTTCTTTGGGCAATAATCCATCCTTGATTCCCAATGAACATTTCTGAAGTAACGGTGTGTATAACCCATGAGGCTCCTTTAGTCCACCCTGATAACAGAGAGAAAACTCACCCTGATAACTACTTCTACCTATTTACGTGTGACAAGAAGAGGCACAGGATAATGGAGGCTGCATGAATTCCTCAGAATATGTCCATGTTGCATTAAATGATTCATCTCATGAAGACTTTCAGGCATTCAGAGCATTTCACAACCAGCAATCATTATTTGGACATAGCAAGGAACAGGGTTGGAGGCTCTCTGATATACCCAGAATTATCTCTTTAGTTGCTAAATCATGAGGACTTGGGGGGACCTGAGAGAGACACTGTGATAACAGATTAGCACATGAGAAATTTTAAAATAGTACAAAGACTCTTAAAATTTTAAAAAGTATGGTAGTCCTGGTGAGAATATCACTTCAGTTGTCAGTAATGCACATTTAGAAAACATTTCCAGTCCCTCACATCTAATTTTAGGTGACCTGAGCAAGGTAGCAGAATTTAAAATATAGTAATTAATTACAAGAAAGAAAAACTCTATCATGAGGAGGATTTAAAATATATAAACACAGGAGAATAGCATCCATGTTTTTAAATTTTCTATAAGCCTTACCCAATTAGCTGAAATAGCTTCCATTTTTTAATGAACCTCATTTTACAAATAAGCCTTCTAGGATAATGCAAGGATAGCATGATTCATCTGTATGTTCTTGAATGTTCAAATTATTTTTAAACATAACTCTGTTCAGTTAAAGTGATAGTGGAAGACAAATCTCATCAAATGTCCTTTCTGACTAAAGATAATCGAGATAGTGCATTTTGTGAAGGAGTGGAGATTTTTCTTCTATAATGGCAGATATGGTCAAATATCTGCACTTGTCACAATATCATCATATCTTAGCAGGACCAGTATCAATCCTCCCCTACCGAAGTTAACCTCCTCACCCTACACTCTGTCACATCCCACTTTGGGGGTTTTGTCCCATCAAGATTTGCTGCTTGGCTGTATTTCCCATGTCTATCTTTCCAATAGGTCTGACTCCTGCCTGCAATCTCATTCAATTTTTTTAAACCTACACTCAAGAACAAAGTCTCTTTTTCTGATTGAACATTTCTTGAGGTAGTATCCCTTCTTTCCTACTTTTCTTAACTGTTAAACTTCTTCAAAATATAGACTGCACCTGCTGTATTCCCATTCCCTTCTTACTCCAGCCACTGCTTCCAACTCTGCTGAGCTTCTCCCCAAGGTCTTAGGGATACCACTAACAGTGAAGCCAAAGGCATACAAGGTCCTTCAAAAGCTGATCAGAATTCCTTTCTCTTAGACACAATTTCCACCATTATTTTTCGTGCTTCTTAAACTCTTGTCACATTATTGCTGTTGTTATTTATACAATTCCATGAACCCAGATGCATTTCACACATGCTCTTTTATAAACTTCCCTCTCTCTCTGACTGGGAAACAAACATCTAGTATACTGCCTGACACAGAATAAACAGTGTTCAATATACAGTTGGTGAATGAAGTTCTAGCAATTGAATTTTCTTTGATATGCTGGAAGTTACCTTTTTTTTTTATCATCAATGCATTCTTAGAATTGGTTTTACAAATACAGCTTTCACCCAATGACTAGTCTCTAAATCATAATTGTTCTCAGTTGCTGGCCACAATAAATCAAAACTCCTTGGCCTAATATCATGGTCTATTTGAAACTTATTAGCATTATTTACAATTAATTACAATTGGTATTGTATACAAGTATTTTCAGTACTTAATACTCTACTTCATTCATTGTTATCATTCACCTCCCTAAAACACACATTTTTTCCCACCTATGGATTTTTTGGTATGCAATATCATCATCTGAAAAGTAAACCTTCTCTTTCTTTTTCACCCAGCAAGCTCTTTTTCACCTTCAAGCTCTGGCCTCTCCATCAAGTTTTCTTCGTGAAAAATAACAGGTAATAGTGGAAGCGTTCTGAGGCTTAGAGATCAAAACCTTGAATCAGAGTTTTTAGCTGCCATGTATCAGCTGTCTAAACTTGAGTAAAGTACTTAACATCACATGATTGTCATAAGGATCAAATGAAATCATGGTTTGGGAAGCATACAAATTTTTTATTTGTTGTTTTGTTTTTGTTGTTGTTTGGGGTTTTTTTTTTTTGGTTTTTTTGTAGGTGTCATTGATCCCAATTTGTTCTACGAACCCACAGAGATGTTGTTTATTTCACAATTTTTTTACAGTACAAATATCTCTATAATTTATGAACTGTATTAATATATGCAGTTTCATGTATATTTCTTAAGGTACAAGGCCTTTATGTAAAAAAATATATATATATTTCCTCCCACTTTAAAATATAAAGCAGAATGTAGGAATAAAAAACATATTGATTACTAGTTGATATAAAATCAAGTAAAAATAATTTGGTATAGAAAGTTATCAGAAAAAAGCATGAAATACCTTCAAATTTCAAAATATTAAAATTATGCAGTTTGGGATTTTGTTTGATTTTACCTGTCTATCCACCTAGAATATTGAGATTTGATCATAATTTGAAGAACTGTTTGAGACTCAAGTTCTAGTAAAGTATAGTACTAATTGAAAAAAAAACACTGAGGAATATAAGGATTATTTCCATTGATATGCTCCCTTACAATATTTGGCTTTTGAATATTGAATCCTGTGGAGATTTTCTATTTCTTAAGTTGAAGATCCCATCATTTCTAAGAATTTGTGACAACTGCTTTAAATATTAGCACTTTCAAACTATACTAAAAAGCTACAGTAATCAAAACAGTATGGTACTGGCACAAAAACAGATATAGATCAGTGGAACAAAGTAGAGAGCCCAGAAATGGACACACACCTATGTGAGCAATCAATATATGACAAAGGAAGCAAAAATATATAAAATGGGTTAAGACAGCCTTTACGATAAAGTGTTGGGAAAACTGGACAACTACATGCAGAAGAATCAAACTGGACTACTCTCTAACACCTTGCACACAAATAACTTCAAAATAAATCAAAGACTTAAATCTAAGACCTGAAACCATAAAACTTCTTAAAGAAAACCTAAGCTCTTTCACATCAGCCTTAGCAATATCTTTTGGAATATGTCTCCTCAGGCAAGGGCAAAAAAAAACCCCAAAAATAAACAAATGGACTACATCAACCTAAAACCTTTTGCACAGTGAAGGAAACTATCAACAAAACAAATAGGACACCTACTGAATGGGAGAAGATATTTGCAAAAGGTATCTCCAATAAGGATTTAATATCCAAAATATACGATGCACGCATGCAACTCAATGTCAGGGAAAAAAAAAAAAAACCTGGTTGGAAATGGGCAGAGATTCTGAATAGACATTTTTCCAAGGAAGGCATACTGATGGCCAACAGGCACATGAAAAGATGCTCAACTTCACTAATCATCGGGGAAATTCAAATCCACAATAAGATGCCACCTCACGTGTGTCAGAATGACCAGAGTCAAAATGACAACTAATAGCAAGTGTTGGTAAGTATATGGAGAAGAGAGAACCCTCATACACTGTGATACTCATTTCATGATGTATGCAAATCAAATCATTATGCTGTACACCTTAAACTTATACAGTGCTGGACATCAATTATATCTCAATAAAACTGGGAACAAATTTTTTAAAATCTTTAAAAAATTAACTTTCCTAGAATCGTTTTAAAAACATTTTAGTTTATAACTAAGCAACATATTAAGATTTCTGGAGCACCATTAGCATGACTGCAAAAAACTTTTCTATCTCTATTAAAAAGAAAAAGAATTTTTTTAAAGAATGCTTTTATAATACAATTAGATCCATTTTCCTGGAAATATTATAGACAATCATCTTTTAAGGAGAAAAGGTAACTCTTATGCAATTAAGAGTATGGAAATAGTACATTATAACATCTATTATAATTCTCACAGCTGAGAAATCAAAACAGCTAACAGCAATATGGGATGCTTGTGAAGACTGTAAAGCATGTAAACCACGTTATTTACTCCATGTTGTTTGGGAAAATTGGTACACAATGTAAATATAATTAATATCCTGTATCTGTTTAATATTAAACATAACATCGGATTGCATAATGCCTTTACAGTTGTAATACAGCTTTCCTAGAACTATGTTCATTTCATAAGATACTATTCTTGTTTTCAGGGATAATTTTCTTTTGCATATGAGCTACTTCACCTGACAGACTGATATTTTAATTTAAGTGGAAAGAATGAAAAGAAATTTATATATTCAAAGAATATTAGTATTCTAATACTTAGTATCCAAAGAAATACTATTTATAGTATTTTTAAAGAAAATTAAAATTGGATTTATGAGTTTCAACTTCTAAATAAAATACTATTCATTGATATAATTTGTTAAAGCAATCTATATGATTAAAATCGAGGACACAGGAATAGAAGAACCTCAAAAGATACATGTGCACTCTCTCTAACAGTAACTCACTCAAATTAAACAATTACTTTGTAAAATAGGCTCCAGTAATGACTTGTTTGCATATTTCAAATGGATGTTGTGAAGATTCAAGAACTGGAAGAGATGTAAAGGTGATTGATTTTGTCCAGCTCTACTACCCCTAAGCCATCTCTGACATCTGTCCTATTTTTAAAGGCCCTGGGGGAGGAGATTTTACAGCTTTGCTAACTTGTTCTAAGGTTTAAAAATCCTTTTTCTTTAGTTCTTAGTCTTCAGAAATCTCAGTATAGGATGATTCCTTACATCTAACATACAGCGCTTTATTTATGCATTTAATATATGAAAAGCATGCCTGGTCACCTAAGGAAGACTGTGCGATATTAAAGCAATTCTGCTACAGCTAAAGACGCCATTTTGTCTGCTATTATGTGTATGAATAAATGGGTGGTTAGTTAAGACTCTTACTAAAAACTTTCTGAATCATATCTGGAAGTGCTATTATGTTAAAATAGAGAGCTCTACATTTCTCTGTGTGTGTGTGTGTGTGTGTGTTGCTAACTTTAGAATATATCAAATAATTTTTATCAGTTTGACTGTCTACATCTGAATCCAAAACATATAGGTTAAGTCATAACATTCTCCTGCACTATAAATGTGCACATTCAGAATACAGTCAAAATTGGCAAATTAAAAATATTGTATGGACATAACCAAAGCATTGTTGTCATTAATTACAGCTTTAGAAATAGGAACTTTATCAACCAACAGACTGTCTTGCTTTATGACTTTCCACTTAAAGTCAAATAGATAAGAAAATAAATGAAATCACTGTTTTATGAGTGACTGTCATTGCAGCATTGCCATTTATTAAACCCAGTGCTAATGGAGGAAACTCAGCTTGGGGGATTAAAAAATTATTGTCATTTAGGTATTTTAAATGCTCCTTTATTCCTTCCCATGTATCTATTCTTCACATGTTCTTTCATTTCTGGATCACCCCATTCTCTCTTTGTCAAAAGGTCTAGAAATTTGTTTTCCCTTCCCTACACCTCAGTTAAAACAGATGTATATGCTTTTTTAATCTCTTAGAGCCCTGTTCTCTGCTAGGCAACTTTACATACTAGGTGTTATCTCTTACAGGTAATGTATTTACATTTAAACAAGATTCTTACAGAAACAATATCGATAGATTAATTCCAAAGATTAGAATTTTAGGCCCTCTGTTAAAATGACAAAGGTACTTTTGTCTGAGAGAAAGGGACAGTTCATTGACTGATACATCACATTTTTTGGTAGTAATTGTATTGATTTGTAGTTGGCTCTCAACTCTTTTTAAATGAATGAATATGTATTTAATCAATGAACCAGAAAGAAGATGCCTTTCTATCAACAATTTACAGATATTCTACTGAGTCCTCAAGAAGTAAAACACATTCCAGTCATACCTTAAAACTTCTGTGAATAAAAGATTTACCCAATCTGGAGATAATTAAGGAAGCAGAAGATGAAATGTTCCATTTGGGAGTATCTTTTTTCTGAAATATAGAAGATTAGTGTTTCACCTTTAAGGCTAATGCTTTTTTCTTCCTGTTCTCTGGGATTACTTTACCTATTGTAGCCAGGTGACAGCTCCTGATTGCAGCTCTGAATTTCAGGGCAGTGTGGAAAGTCTACACAATCTGAAGCAGGGATGACTCCCTGGTAGAAAGCATGTTAAAAGACTGATGCCTACCAAAAAACAAAACTAAACGAACAAAAAAATGCCAAAATCAGATAGCTCCACACATCCTCCAGAGGAAAGGGAGTCTTACTATAATAAAGGGATAATAAGCGGATCAGCCACCTGGCTTGTCCACATGTCAAGACGGGCAGCTGAGAGCCCTTCAATCTTTCATTCCACACGTGTGTTAGCAATTGCTTCTGAGCCAAAGTCTATGCACACAGAGGCATTTCCATTGTCACTCTTAAGAGGGATTGCTTGTTTGCTTTTTCTTAGAAATTTGTAAAGGAAGACACTCTTCCTCTACAGGCTAAGATAATGAAAGGTTAGATGCAGGTCCCCAGTTAAAGCCTAAAAACCAAAGGCAGGTTAATGTCAGGTGATAATGGAAGAAAAGATTTCGGTGGTATGTTGCCCAAATGCTAACAGTCAAAGGAAGTCTAAAAATATAAATCATTACCAAGACCCTCAAAAGACATTATTTAATTTCCCCTCCAAAACAGTAAGTAACAAAGCTGATATCTGATGAGTAGATATATAAAGAAGGGAAAACTAGTAAATACAAGGTCTCTGTACTTTGATCTTTTCAGATTAAGAACTATTTTGAGGATCTTTTTGATGGCAAGCATCATTTTTCATCCAATTAACTCTTCACTACAATTTGAATAACACGAAAACAGCTCCACAAAAACTGGAGAACAAGCTTTTTTTATTTTACAGGGCTCCCTCAAGACAACATTAAATTATACATACTGACTTAAATACTATCTTTCTGATTTAAAGAGAAGTTTGCTCCATGACCCTTGATCAAACAACCCAGAATGACTGTGATATATGTGAACAAGTAGCAAGATCTTTCCTGATTCCACTGGTAGGTTTATTAGAATAAAAGTTATTTGATAGGAGTTATTCGTTCATTATTCCATTTGGGAAAAAAAAACAACCACCTGATATTTGCTTAGAATGAATGGATTAAGAGAAAAATGGAGAAGAGAGAAGAGGAATAAATATATGCCTTGAGTCACTCCATCACATTTTGAAAAATTCTTCGCTGTGTGTGAAAACAAACAATTGTTTGAGGGACCTGGTTAGCATACAAATGGTTTTACAGTGAGAGGGTACTGGTTAGAGCACATGTAGTTAATCGTTCTAGTTGCACTAGAAGACATGGTGATTTTTACATAGGCCAATTAATACTTGAGAGGAAGACAGAATGTTAAATAGTCCAGTTTAAAAGCCATAGGATGATACAGACATTCTTAAACAGTGTTGAATCATTGGTAGAGTGTATACATTGTGTATTTCAGACCAAAAGTGAAACACTATTGATGAAAGATAATCTTCAAAATTTAATATTTATGCCATTTAAAATGATGCTAATTCAGAAAATGATGTTAGGATTCACTTTTAATGAAAACAAACTTCTTTACTGTGTTCTGTAAAAGTAGCATTATATTAATAGGATAACTGCTGTTTACTGAGTACTTCCTGTGTTCCAGGCTCTGTAAGCACAGAGGTAAGCACATAATGTCCATTATCTTATTAAATCCTTACAAGAACGTTATGAGTTAGATATTATAATTGCTATTATACAGATGAGGAGATTGAAGACCACAGAGGTTAAATACCTTCTTCAAGGTCCCAGAGCTGTAATGCTATTATTTCAATTCAGGTCTCATATCTCCTAAAACTGGTTTCTTTACTACTATATTTTGGAACAATCTCAATCACATGTAACCAAGAAACAAGCAAGGTATGACACCTAATTATGCATCTCTGTCTGTTTCTTTCTCTTTCTGATTAAGGATCTTGAAGAAAAGGGAAGAAAATCGTGTTATAAGGTTGTGAAGCCATGCCACGTCAATACTGAAGCAGCTCTTACAGTCAGGGGTGACACCTGAATATTTAACAACAGATGAAATACACTATACAGGCTACGGCTTCTACTAGTAGCTGTAAGGGGGTAACTTGAGGGGAATCTTGGCCAGCTGTGGATGACCCATGATCTCTTGCTGCGGGACCATCACCAACTCCAGATGTTCAGGCCTGTTTGACTAGGGAGAGAGAGATAGGGATGGGGAAGGCAAATTGGAGGAAGGACAGGCTGGGTGACAGGCAAATAAGTTGAGTTGTGCTAGGAGAGCTGATTTCTTTGGCCACTTTGGTCTGAAGGAGCAAGGGTTTATTTGAGGGAGTCCCAGGAAGGACTGGGTAGCAGCAGTTTAGAATCAGAATACAAGTATCTCAGTATTTTATCAACCAGTACTGTTGTGCCAGGCACACCAGCTACACTTCCATTGTGCTTAGAGGAATTCGTATTATCTATTTCCAGTAAATTCTAACTATAAACATGGTTCCCATATGCTTGGCCTTGATGACAGAATCCTTATTCACTATGACTCTAGGTTGTGCTCATTAAATACAAAGAGGTTTCCAATGGTATGTATTGCTAAGGCAAAGCTCAAGCCTTCCAAAGATCAATCTTCTAAACCATAGCCCCCAAGCCCCCCTTTTAACCATCTGATCAGGCTTTCACCATGTACTTATTTCTGCTTTGGTGGGGCATCCTCTAGATCAAACAGACTGGCCACATGTCAACTGCTACCTCTTTCTGGTAATGTCCAGCTATTTCTGCCCCTCAGCTTCAGTGCCTGGTTAGCTTGGCAGGATGAAGCCCCACGGGAAGAATGTCAATATC
Source organism: Balaenoptera acutorostrata (assembly GCF_949987535.1). NCBI lineage: Eukaryota > Metazoa > Chordata > Mammalia > Artiodactyla > Balaenopteridae > Balaenoptera > Balaenoptera acutorostrata. The sequence goes on from NC_080071.1 coordinate 4,889,042, forward strand.
ACAGGTTAAAATACCATATGGCAAAGTTATTTGCCTTTCTGTTTTTCAGCCACAGAGTTTACCTCCTAACACCTGCCACCCATACTCTCAATCTTCTACCAGTCATATCCATATCGCCTTCATGCTAGAACTGACAAAGTGCAAGTCTGTATCTCTGAAGCAATATAAATCCCTAAAAGGAAGAATGAAGACCATTTAGGATTCAACTGGATATTTGAAAACATAGAATCTTAGCCAGGCTTGAGTTTGAGTTCAGTGTGCCAACACTAAACCCTCAGCCAGATCCTCCCTGGGAAGCCCTGTATGGAATCACTGTAGAGCCTTTGAGTGTACTAATATAACTGCTTCCGTTCATTAAACAGCACCTTGGCGCTCCTGTTTTAAACGGAGCCGAATGTCTCCAACTTATGTGAACAATTAAACAACTGCTAAATAAACAGTATTTGGTGAATAGTCAATCAGCAAAAGAAGTGTCTCTTTCCTCATGGGAATCATATACTGGCAATAGCCTTGTCTCCAAATTTTATAAAAACAACTGCATCCTGGATGTGGAGGTTTATGCCGAGTGAAAAGAGAATACCAAAAACGAGGAGATTGAATTTGAAACACACACAAACTAACATACCTAACTGCAACATTACTAATACAGATCTTCCTCGTAATGAGGTTGCATCCCAATAAACTCATCTTAAGTTGAAAAGATCATTAAGTCCAAAATGCATTTAATACATTTAACCTACCAAACATCAAAGCTTAGCCTAGCCTACCTTAAAGGTGCTCAGAATACTTATATTTGCCTACAGTTGGGCAAAATCATCTTACAAAAGCTTATTTTATAATAAAGCACTGACTATCTTATGTCATTTACTGAATACTGTACTGAAAGTGAAAAACAGAATGGTTGTCTGGTTGTAAGTGCATCAGTTGTTTACCCTCATGATCACGCAGCTGTCTGGGAGCTGCATCTTGCTGCCACTGCCCAGCATCCCAAGAGAGTATGTACCTCTTGTTGCTAGCCCAGGAAAAGATCAACATTCAAAGTATGGTTTCTACTGAAGTGTGTATTGCTTTCCCATCATCGTAAGTTTGAAAAACCATAAGTTGAACCATCACAAATCGGGGACTATTTGTAATGTTAATGAAACTAACCCACTAAATGATATCTGAATGGTCTGAAAAAATTAATGAACTAGTGAGGTCTGTTATTTGGATACTAGAGAGGAATTCCTTACATTTATGGAAAATTCTAACAATTTATAAAATTGCAATACTCTCTTGAAAATTTTCTTGGCTCAGAAAGAAAAAACACAGCAACAACAAAAGGAATTTTCTGATTCTCCATGTTGAGAATTATAAAAAAGATAGAAATTATATGCAACTCCTATATCATCCAAATACCCCAGGTAGGCTTTTTTTTTACTTCATCACTGTATTCTGGTTTGTTTGTTTTTTTTAAATAGATCTTTATTGGAGTATAATTGCTTCACAATACTCAATACTGTGTTTCTGTTGCACAACAAAGAGAATCAGCCATATGCATACACATGTCCCCATATCCCTTCCCTCTTGAGCCTCCCTCCCATCCTCCCTATCCCACTCCTCTAGGTCATCGCAAAGCACGGAGTCCATCTCCCTGTGCTATGCTGCTGCTTCCAACCAGCCAACTATTTTACATTCGGTAGTGCATATATGTCGATGCTACTCCCACTTTGCCCCAGCTTCCTCCTCCCACCCCGTGTCCTCAAGTCCACTTTCGATGTCTACCTCTGTATTCCTGCCCTGCAACTAGGTTCATCAGTACCATTTTTTTTTTTTTTTTTAGATTCCATATATATGTGTTAGCATAATGTATTTGTTTTTCTCTTTCTGACTTACTTCACTCTGTATGACTCTAGGTCCATCTGCCTCACTACAAATAACTCAATTTCATTTCTTTTTATAGCTGAGTAATATTCCATTGTATATATGTGCCACATCTTCTTTATCCATGGACATTTAGGTTGCTTCCATGAGTTGGCTATTTTAAATAGTGCTGCAATGAACATTGTGGTACATGTCTCTTTTTGAATTATGGCTTTCTCAGGGTATATGCCCAGTAGTGGGATTGCTGTGTCATATGGTAATTCTATTTTTAGTTTTTAAGGAACCTTCATACTGTTCTCCATAGTGACTGTATCAATTTACATTCCCACCAACAGTGCAGGAGGGTTCCCTTTTCACAACACCCTTTCCAGCATTTATTGTTTCTAGATTGTTTGATAATGGCCATTCTGACCAGCGTGAGGTGATACCTCATTGTAGTTTTGATTTGCATTTCTCTAATAATTAGTAATGTTGAGCAGCTTTTCACGTGTCTCTTGGCCATCTGTATGTCTTCCTTGGTGAAATGTCTATTTAGGTCTTCCACCCATTTTTTAACTAGATTGTTTGTTTTTTTGATATTGAGCTCCATGAGCTGTATGTATATTTTGGAGATTAATCCTTTGTCTGTTGTTTCATTTGCAAACATTTTCCCCATTCTGAGAGTTGTCTTTTTGTCTTGCTTATGGTTTCCTTTGCTGTGGTTTCCTTTGCTGTGCAAAAGCTTTTAAGTTTAATTAAGTCCCATTTGTTTATTTTTGTTTTTATTTCTGTTACTCTAGGAGGTGGGTCCAAAAAGATCTTGCTGTGGTTTATGTCAAAGAATGTTTTTCCTATGCTTTCTTCTAAGAGTTTTATAGTATCTGGTCTTACATTTAAATCTTTAATCCATTTGGAGTTTATTTTTGTGTACGGTGTTAGGGAGTGTTCTAATTTCATTCTTTTACATGTAGCTGTCCAGTATTCCCAGCATCACTTATTGAAGAGGCTGTCTTTTCTCCATTGTATGTTCTTGCCTCCTTTGTTGTAAATTAGGTGCCCATATGTGCGTGCGTTTATCTCTGGGCATTCTATCCTGTACCATTGATCTATATTTCTGTTTTTGTGCCAGTACCATACTGCCTTGATTACTGTAGCTTTGAAGGACTCAAAAGGTGGTCAACTTTACAGTGAATTCTGCTCTACAGTAAATATTGTTGTAGCAAGTTTTTACTGAGTCTCGCCTCCAGCAAATCTTTTTTTGTCATATATATTTGCAAAGAAAACCATTGATTCATTTTCTTTTCATCTGCCCTTTCTGACCTTCATACCCATGGTAATGAACATAAAAATGGTCAATGGGACTTGAAACAGAAAGGAAAAGGAAAAACAAGAGTTCAACAGAAATGTGGGCAATGGAAAATCAGGTACTGGGTAACAGAACTGACCCAGTTTTTATATGACCCTAAATTTATAACACGGCTTTTGAAATTGTTCTTTTCTATAGAAGCTTGAACAGGCACATGCAAATGAAAATTTTCCAAAAGCACGACTTTTTTTTTCCATTTTTAAGTTTAATACTTTTTCTCTAAATTGTTTATTCTAAACAATACATTTGTTAGTTCAATACCTTTACCACATGGGATCTGATTGAAACCTCATCAAAGATAGGCCTTTTCAGACTTGCGCACACACACACACAGAAATGATAATTTGGTGAAATAGAAAATAATATTCTGCTAAAGCAAAACCATATATATATGAGCTTGAGAAAATATACAAATCCTTTACTACAGCATTTCCTTTTGGTTACATCTATGTTCTCATGGTATTATCTGATGAAGTTGATTAATGACCACAATTAAGGTAGAATAGCACAGTATTTAAGATAGAGTAGGGAGGGGTAGGGTTTTTCCTCATACTCCCATATTAGTGTGAAGTGAGGGCAGAGACAAGGGTCCAGGAAAAAGGAGATGAATAGAAGAATAAGAATAAGAAGAATAAGCACTGCAGGGTGATCCCTGTTTGACCAAATTCTCTTTACTTTTCCCTAAGAATGAACTGCTATGAAAATGCTTAAAGTATCCAGTAAGTGTCTGCCAGGCCTGAGCTCTAGTGCAAATCTACTGAACAAACTGCAAACTATCAACCACTGAAGAAAGAAAAAGTTGGTAACTGTTGAGGTTCTTTAAAAGTTGGCAATGCATAACTACAAGTTTTCTACCTTTAAAATATTTAAATTAAATTTCAACTTCAATGAAAATAAACTCAAAATTAATATTTAGGAGGTAAATTCATTTTGAATCTTTAAGAAATGTTTCTAAAAGTGGAAAATAACCTACTACAGCAGTATAACAAAATACAAAATTACTCAAGGATTATATTACCATTAAGTATGGTGACTTTTCCACAGTCCATCTCTGAATGCTTGAAATTTTTGGTTGCACAACTTTAAAGGAAAAGGTGAGTATCTCAGAACCAAACATACCTGTGTAACATTAGTATTTGAAGCTAAGATACTATAAAGTGCCCAAAACATATATAATTTATGACCCTAATAAAACACAGCCATTAAATGCCTTAAATTGCTGAAAAGGAATGGTGAAATAAAATGCAATTCTTTTTTAAATAGGGAGGCTTTGGTAGTCTGAATTAATGTCTTTATCTGTAGCATGTTAACAACTTGTTCTGTGTACAAAGTTCTACTGAACTGAGGAATAAAAGCCACAGATGTTTAAAGTCTGTCATTTTTGGGGGTGAGATTCTGAGTTATATGGTTCCATAGGCTACAATTCTGGACCCTTTTTCTTTAAGACATTTTTTGATGTGAGTTTTAGGTCACTGTCATTTTGAAATATAAATCCTCTTGCAAGTTTCCTACCTGGTAAAATAACTTTCACAATGGTATCCCTTTATATCCTTCACTAGGTATTATGGCATCAGTGAAACTGCAGGGGAAATAAATTTTTACCAAAGATTCAGTCTCTCAGAATGAGTCCAAATCTTGTCTCTAAACCTCAGGCTCCACCCTGCAAAAGGGCTGCTTCCTGGCTGGCACTCAGAGCAACTGCATAAAGGTGATATCTTTTCAGTCACTCCAGGGAGAGCCCCATGGAATCCACCTCTCCAAACCACTCCTGAGTGAACCAGTTCCCACAGGTATGTAGCTAATGTCGGCCATGACATTCTCTGCATGCTGTCTGCCTTGGAGTAGAAACTCTACTGCATGTATTTTTTGTCGTAAATATCCCTAAAATTCAGTTATGGCTTCTACAAAGTTGGCAGTGGCTTAGATAGGCAAATACCAACACCCTAACTGTTCCATCTGGGCTCTATTTCCCAGGCCCTGAGCAAAGTGGTCACAAATTCCACTTTCATCAGTGTCTCCTTTCATGGTTTCATATCTCTACTCTGGTCTGAGAAACTAAAAAAGAGAATATATTGTATAATTGAGAAGAAATGCTTTCCCTAGAAAATGACATAACTAACATTTGTTGAATGCTTCTCATATATCAGGCAGTGTTCTAGAGCCCTTTGGAATTAGCTGGACTCAGCCTTCTGATCAGTTTTATGGGGCACACTTCTAATCCCCATTTTATGGGTCAGGAAACAAAGACCTAGAAGTTAAATACCTTGTCCAAAGTCACAGCTATTATTTTGTGGAATCAGGATTCAAATTCAGGCATTTTGGCTTCAGGGCTCCACAGTTACCCACAGTGATCTGCTGCCTATGAGACTGTATTTCCAGAGTAGAACCTCTTCCTTCCCTTAATACTTATCCCAATTACTTGCTTACAAATTGGAAGTTTGTACCTTCTGACCATTTTCACCCATTTCTCCTGCCCCCCAGCCCCTCCCTCTGGGAACTACCAGTCTGTTCTCTGTTCCTATGAGTTTATATTTTTTCAGTTTCCACATATGAGATCACACAGTATTTGTCCTTGTTTTGTCTGACTTATTTCACTTGGCAAAAACGCCCTCAAGTTCTATCCATGTTGTAGCAGATGGAAGGTTTTTAACATCACTGTGGAGAAAGGTCTGGGTTGGACTCCGCACAAGATGTCATGGTAATCAATAGTTTAAACGAGGACTCATATTTCACATCTTTTAAATTCCCCAAATGAATGAGGCTTGGGAATACAGCTAATACTTTGGATATTTAAGTAAGTTATTTTTAAACTGTAATGACTCGCCAGAAAAGAAAAATTAACAAGGAACAATGTAAAGCTGCAATTTGGAATTTAAAAACGATACATATAAGATTTGTTTTAGCACTCAGCATTAGGCTTCCTTAATAGGTGTAAATTTTTATATATGATTTTGATTTTTTTATATGTTTATTGGCGCATAATTGCTTTACAATGTTGTGCTAGTTTCTGCTGTACAGCAAAGTGAATCAGCTATATGTATACATATATCCCCATATCCCCTCCCTCATGAGCCTCCCTCCCACCCTCCCTATCCCACCCCTCTAGGTGGTCACAAAGCACCGAGCTGACCTCCCTGTGCTATGCAGCAGCTCCCCACTAGCCACCCATTTCACGTTTGGTAGTATATATATGTCCATGCTACTCTCTCACTTCATTCCAGCTTCGCCATCCCACCCTGTGTCCTCAAGTCCCTTCTGTGATTTTCTTTTATTACTAAGAAAGATAAAGCTACCCCTTTCTTCAGAACACCTTTAGAGTACTAGGTACCATATGAAAAAATGTATCAACAAATACTTTTCATTCCATAAAAGGGAACTAAAATGAGTAGAGTCAGGGAATTATGTTTTTAAGTCAATGGTTGAAAAATTGAGGAAAATTGTCATGAGAATTATTAGTGAATGAAGATTATTGTTCCATGAAGGATTCACAGTGGAAGGGAGCTTAGGCCAGTGGTTCCTCCAAAATTTCAGTTTTTGATCCACATAAGATTTGTGAACAACGAGATCTATAATAACAAGGGCATAGGTAGTCTCATGGGGAAGAAATTCACTGTTTCTAGACAAACTCAATCAGAGGGGGTTCTCAATATTAAGGGTGGTCTAGAGGTAATTTCTCTATTCGTTTTGAGATGAACAAAAATGATCACTGCAGTTCCTTCATATATTCTTTGGTTTTTACGTTGCCCTTCTCTTTGCTATTTTATTTCCATTTGCTACAGATGAAGTACTTATGTAAAATAACTTAATCATTCATTCTAAAACAGATTCTCGTTTTCAAACAACAACAACAAAAACATGTTTCCTATTAAATCTCCTAAGCATAACATGGATTTTTATGACTATGGCCAATAATGACAGCAATCCGTTTTATTATTTCTTTTTCAATAAAAAAAATTCCTTTCTCATTTGAGAAACTTTCATTTTCTTTGACAAATTGCAGATAGCTCATGAATTTTATGTTTCAAATATTTTATTTTTATTTATAATGTGCTGATAAATTCAAGGTAGAAAATAGGTGAATACAGTATAATTCAATAATATGAATATTATAAAATGATTCCATGAGTCCCATAATATAAAAATCTAGAGAATTAAAATTCAATAACATAATCCTTTCATGAACTCTGAGTGGATGAGAGGAGAAATCATAATATACTACGTGGGGGAAAAAATGCAATGGCCCGCAAATAGCTTCCAGTTTCCAATCAAGCAGTTGCCATTGATTCTGGCTCATATGTAAAGTGCTACAGCATAACTGAGTCATTTTAGACTTCGAAGTTAATGACCCATGCAAATTAAATTAGAGGAGAAAATTTACAACTTTCTGTTGTTGTTGTTGAAGTTGTAGTCCTGGTAACTTGAAAAAATTTTCTGCAAAATAAGCCTCGAAATTAGTGGCAAGCTCTTCTATACAAGGAAATCTATGTCCTGAAATTAGCAAGCGCATGGGATGCATCTGTGATGCAATCATGACAAAGATCTAAAAGAAATATGCATTGTATAGAGTGACATACAAAGTTACAATTTGGGGACATTTTTTTTGGCTGTCCTTGAAATTTATATATTCTCTGGCTTATGGTCTTGTAGAAATAGCTGCAAACCTGGAGTCAGATGCCGAGGCTTGGCTCTGACACTCCCCAACTGCATGACTCTAAGAAAGTTATTTAAACAACCTATTCTTATTCTACCATCTGTTAAATGTTGGCAAAGTGGGGGCAGAGACAGGCACCAGTCTAACTTCACAGCCTAACCTGTGTGGATCAAGTGTAGTAACAGATGTGGAACACTTTTTTAATATCTAAATATCTCAAGAAAATGTAGTATTTAATTATACTAGTCGAATAGTAAATCTGTTGAGTTGGAGAATTCATTTCAAAATATTTCATAATATGCCATAACTTCACAGAATAAAATACTAATTCCAGGATTTTTTCAGATGTTCTATAGGAACCAGCGTCCTTCTAAAGTAATGGAAACTAAGGGCAAGGTAATAGTTATAGATTCTCCCCAAGGGGAAGACAAGCAGTTTATTTGCATTTGACAGGACAAGGCTGATAGTCTAATATCCTGGTCACCTTGAGCTAAACGGGGGAATCCCCCAAGTTTTAGGTATTTGTTTTCATACGAATATTTCTATCTCAACCTCTAATTTTTTTCATCAAAATACTTCAGCATGCTTGAGACCTCAAAAATTACTTGATTTAAACAAAAGAAAGAAAATGTTATTTCTCATTGGAATTTAGCTAGATAGATCTCTGAAGTCTCACTATTAAGAAAAAATTAGCCTATGAGAAAATATTTTACTAGTATTATCATAAAAAAGGATAAATAGGATAGTGAAATTACAAAGTCATGATGCTTATAATTATGTTCAACTTAATTTGAAAGACAATTTTTAAATCTTTAAGGCCATTCTGCACCTTATGGGTTGTAGTGTGAAAATGGACTGACGCCAGCCAGCCGTGATTCCCTTGAACCTAAATCTTTAAAGGCATATGAACAGAAGAAGAGCAGTTATAGCTTTTATCTCAAAGATGAAAAAATAGTTCGCTTTATGATGAATACACACACACACACACACACATGTATATATCTTTTCTCTAGTCTGAAAACCTGGAAACTGGTAAAGTTCTCCTTAACTACTGATAAAGTTTTCTGTAGCTACTTCTGAGGGTCAACTTACTTTCAACATCTGGTGACATAAGAAATATGAAATTCAACTATTAATGGCAGAATGTGGTATATTATGGTAGTTAAAATAACAATATTGCAATTATGTATGAAAATTCTACCTGTACATGGAATGCAGTAACAACACACAGTAGAATACTAGCTATATTCATAATTATAGCCTCTTCCTATGTGTACGATTTGCATCATGCCAGGGAAACGCTCTCTCTTACCCTAACTCCCTCCCATACTTACAAAGTGAGATCCCCACTCCAATCTCTTCTAAAATGTAACATTTTGAAGCTCACTGTTAACACAGTATGAATGAGTTCTTTTATTTGATTTTCTTCCTCCAAGTAACACAGAGTTGGAGAACTGGGCGTCTCCAAGGATGTAAGGAGCAAAAGAGAGAGAATGCTTAAGGCAAACTTTGCCATTGTTGAAAGTTTTGAAAAGAGAGATAGCTAATAAACAAAATACACTGTTGCTCAACATATTTAGGTATTCAGGCACATCCTAACACTAAGTACTTTACTTGTTGTATACATGGAAATAGATTAGAATTTTATATTTTTCCTCAGGCTATTAGCTCCAAAAGCCACCTGGAAACAATTTAGGCTATTGGATTTCTGCCAGTCCTAAATAGTATCTAATAAATTAATAATACTCCTGATGACTGGCATAGCCAAAGGAAAGATATTGTTTGATAAATACTTTCTGCTTGCTAGCAAACATATTTATTGTAGATGATTCCCCAGAGGCCTCATATTAATTAAGCCTGCTTTGGAAAATGAATTGGTTTATTTACAGTGCTGTGCATTTAAAGACTGTAAGTTCCTCAAGGGCAGGGGTGATGCTTAATCATTTTGGATCACTAGTGGCTGACACAGGATGCAAATATTCAGCAATCATTAAATATTAACAAATGGATTCAGTTAGTCATTATTTTTAGAATGTAATTGATTTACAAGTCTGGCTGGTAGCGAGATCCCACTAAAAGTAGAGGATAAGGTTACTCTGCGAGAAATGTCTCCATAAAACACATACCCACACTCTAATTGACGAAATCACTTATTATGTTTATAAATAACTCACAGTAGGTGATAATTTGAAAAGGGAAATTCCAACCAAGGAACAAACCTATAAGAAGTCAAAGTTAGTAACTAAGCTAACTGTTTGAAATTTGTCTGCAGAAACAATGTGTTACCAGATGAGAAACAATTGGTACAGAATCTGTAAAATGGGTACCCAAGGAGCAATAATCTGTCCATACTGTTATCACCAGTAAATCAAGAACACTCTGGAACCCATAACGTTGACTCCCTATGGTAGAGATGGACACGTTGGACCTGTGCAGTCCAATATGGTAGCTATTAGCCACATGCAGCTATTATATATTAAAATTAAAGTGAAATAAAATAAAAGATTTAGTTTTTCAGTCTCAATAGCCACAGGTCAAATGATCAATAGCCAAATATGGCTAGCAGCTAATATATTGGACAGTGCAGACACAGAGCATTTCCCTCATCACAGAAAGTTTTATTGGACAATGCTGCATTAGACCAAAGGTTTAGAATTACTTGTATTAGTGGCATAATTTTAAATAATATAATTATTATAGTCATGTTTGAGAAGGATAAAATCCTCTCTTACTCCCACTCTGTCCCCCAACAATAATTTAAATAAACACACTACTATTATACTAATGCAGTATAACAGTGCCTCTTAAGAATTTAGAAAAAATCCAGTGGTTATCATACATTCTTTCAGTTTCATTTAAGCGACTACTTTCTCCCTTTAATCATTCTTATATGCTCATAGGAAAACATTTGTAAGTTCCAGCGAACTATTTTTTTTATTTCCTATCCTTATGTTATATTAGGTTTCTTACTTCTTTCTCAGAGTAACATTTTAATATTTGTTCAACTCAGATATGCTTCTGACTTTCACTGCCATAGCAGTTTGTATACTTATGCGTTACGGTATGTAACAAAAATATATTATACATATTGATCAAAGTTGTTCCCATACCTGTCAAATGTTCCCTGATGGTTTGAAATGAAGTCTGCCGATTGAAAAATATTGTTGTAGGCTTCGTAACTTTACAACAAGAGACATTAATATGATTCAACACATATCCTTAATATTAATTAATATTAATATTTTGTCCTCACCAAGCAAAACTGTAATTATATTTTAGTTTTCTATTTATGAAGTAAACTTTTAAAATGGAGAATATGTGCTAATCAGCCAATGCACATAATCCAGACCGTATTTCTTTCTTGAGAATTAGTAACATTCTGCTTTGTAGACAAATCTCTTTCAAGATTGTTAGGTGGGTTAATTCCTAAGGAACTCACCTGCATTCTCTGAACTTTCTCACCATATCCAAGGGTTGTACTCACATGAAGCCTTGTCTGAGCACCCTATAAGCTTCCCTATGTACCTGATCCCTGTGTAACTACAGATTATAGAGTACACTTGTGGTCACTAAGACTCAGTGCCTTTCCAAGGACAACTAAGTATATAATAATATACCAATACCATTTATTGAGCACTTTCTATGCACCAACCACTGTCCTTAGCAAGAACAGAATACTGAGTTCCAAACTTCTAAAACACTGTTCTGCCTGCTAAAGACTACATCATAACCTAGTCACTTGAGAAGGGTGACATTCCTACTTATGCTGATGATAGAAACCATAATCATTTGTCATTGTGATTAAAGGGAGAAGAAAATTCTCTTACTCTGCAGAAAAGCCTCAAAATGTTAATATTCTTTCACTTTGGAAAGAGAGACGTAAGAGCTTTGTTAATGGATTTCTTTGTGATTTAATACAACGTGTTAAAAGCAGGACTTGTTACTCTTGAATAAAGAAGCGAACGTTATTTTGTGAAGATGGTCATTCATCATTAGTTAAAAGAAGTCTATTTGTAATTTGAAGTTTTAATTAATTAGTGTCACATACTTCAAGGCTGCCTTGTGTCAACTGTTGTAATGACACGCTGTTCCTTCTACAGAGTAGGTTGCTAACAAGCATTTCAACTGGAACAAAATGATAATGAGAAGAACAGAAGTGTTAATTACCTATGCAATTAAAGTGCCTTATATATGCTCTAGTGTAACACTCTACTGTATTTACATCTCTAATGGTTATTAATCTTCAACTGAAAATGCCTATTGGTACTATTTATAGCTTCACAGTTAAATTATGGCAAAAGGTAATGGTGTGGCTTGTAGGCTGTGTCTACGTAGCTTCAATCTAGCCAGTCACCTTGTGTAAAGCAATATACTCACTCAAGGTGTTTGTATCAGTATGTAAAGATACAGATCTGCTATACACCATATTTTTTGGCTATATACAACAGAGAAAAAAGATTTTCTTCTCAAAACATCCTTTAAAATATTTAAGCATTGATTGTCTTTTTATGTTATTAAACAGTACACTTAGAAAAACACTGTAAGTTATTAATTATAATAGGCTTAAAAAATTCATGTGGTCCTAACTGCTTTTGGAATGTGTAGTATCTCAATGAAGATTCCAAGTTCCTTGAAATCCAACCCTACCTTCCTTTTTCTTCTTTTGCAAATTTTAGTGACATGGGCTGCAAATAGGTGGTGCTCAATAAATGTTAGCTTAATAAAGTTACTTTCACAGAAGATTAACTCATCTGAAATTGGATATTCACCAGATAGGTAATAGCTATTGAGATTAGGCTATTACTTTTGAAGAATACAGTCCATTATTCATACAGAAATTTTATAGCATCTTGTCGAAAAAGTTTAACAATGGATATTGAAAATAAAACTTTAGAAGATCTTTAAACTTAAAAACATACATTTACAGAAATACAAATTAGTATGGTACAGATATTTAAAAATGACCAATCCAGGTTTTTATTGTCAATGTTATTTGTTTAGCACAAAATATTTTACTGTTAAATAAAAAAATCAATTTATGCTAAACAATTACAATAAATTTCACGTAATGACTTTGTTTTCAGGCATTTAAAAAATGATATAGATATTTTCCAATTACAAAATTATCCAAACACAAAATATTCATATCTGTGTAAGGAAAGGATATCTAATGTAAACTCATTTCCATTAAAATCATGTGTGAGATTTGTATTTCCTGTGCAGTCATGTAGTAAAGCTGACAATGAATTCTTTTCAGGAGAGTGTAAATATAGCATTCCAAAATTATGGGGCCATTTTATCATGGCATACATAAAAATGCATTGGAAATGTGGGACTCATACGAATATATTTGGATTACAGGATTTAAAAATTCTAGCTGTAGCTTTTTAAAAAAAAAAGACTATGTTTTTGAATACCTACTGTGTGTCATTCAATGTGCTTGGACTTTTCCAGAACTTGTTAATTATTTTATCACAAGTTAGCTTCCATCCTCTCCAGTATACAAATGGAAAACTGAAGCTCAATATAGTTTAAAAAAAAAAAAAGAAAGAAAGAAAAAAAAAAAAGACTGCTTTAAGCTCACATAGTTAATGAGTGACACACACAGGTCTTTCTTTATACTCTAAGTTTACTCTCAGGTCCTCATACTCTGGCATAGCTGCCTCTTGGTCTAGTAAATACAAAAAGACAATTATCCTGTCACATAGCTTTTTAAAGTAAAGGACAGTTAAATACTTTTTGAAAAGCATCATTAATTACTAGGAAAAAGAGTACCTTTTATTTTCAAAGAGTAAGAGATAACTGAACACCACATTCATTATTTTTAGAGCCCAAGCAGGCTTTGTGTATTTTGAAGGGGGAAATAAATCTTACTGACCATTACAATGATTGGTTCATTTCCCCTGTTAAATCATATCCATCATAGTGAATGGAGGTTATGGGAAGATAATTTGTCCTGATATAAAGCGCCTTCTCTAACAATTAGAAAAGCATAAAATGGCATTAACTTCCCCTGAGATTCTGACTCACGGTCCATGCCATGTAGAGCGTATTTATTGATGTGTCACAGGTTTGGGACTTGATAGGGTGATAGAGGGCATTTACTGCACAGAAAAGTGGGAGTGGTATGGATGCCTTTATAACTCTGGGTGTATTGCCAATTTAGGGAGCTTTCAGAAAAAAAATACCATAACAGAGAAGGAAAGAGTATAAAAAGAGAAATTTTTTAAAAAGTGCCTCAAACAGGAAATATAACCTACTTTCATTTTAGGGAAACTTGAGATATGGCTCATTTGAAATAGGTTGAGAGATAAATAATAAAGTCTTACTTAGAGCAAAAAAATGCACAGATATTTAAAACTGGGGATGGGAGGGCTAGAAAAGTGTGATGGCATTGTTTTGTGGTTGTGGTACTTATTAGCCTAGTAAATAGGAAACAGTGTCATTTTGCCAGGATTGGGTAAACAACATCCATTCTGCTTGCATCAGAGCTTCTGTGAGTGACGCTCACGGCTACTCTGTTATTTTATTGTTCACTGTGACTATAATTTTAAATCTTTTTTAAAAAAATCCAAACTAAACAATATCCAGATAATCCTAAGTGGTGCTTAACATATGCTTTTCCAAAGTGAACTTTGGAAGAGGTGTTAAAAGGAATAAAACGCCATCAAAATATTCAAACAACTCTGCAGTTAATTCAAGAGCAAATACACTGAGAAATATAGGCCACAATGATCAGAAATAATAAAAAAGAACACCGTAATGGTTGTAGAATTATGTACTCCGAGAATGTATGCCCGTTCTTTATATTTATTCCTATAGGGAAATCAGTCATGAATAATGCAAATGTTGGTTTACACAAGATGTTAAGGAACAGGTTCCTGCTACTGCACTGTATTAGACACTTTTTAGGACTACTAAAGGACTTCATGGAGCAGTAAGTACTATAAGGTAGGATCAGTTTCACAAACTAAATCAACCTTTTGTCCTGTATCGTTCCTAAAGTTGATACAGAGAAAAGCTAAATTCAAAGAACTATTTAGGGTAAGAAATGACAATTTAGCAAAAAAAAAAAAATTATTTCATGAATATAAAGGAATATATTTCTATTTATAGTATATTACATTGCTATGGATAATATTTCTATTAATATCTAAGTCTGAAATCTCAACAATAAAGCAAAAGATAATAAATGTGTTAGAAAATTATTTGATTAAAAATATAATCCTAGGTTATCAACTCTGCAACACAAACACACATGTATATAGGCTGAATTAATATTTGCCGATATATATATAATATTTGAGAAGATATATATATACACACACTCCATGCATCACTATTCCTAAAACCTTTTTTTCTTCCCCACAAAATGGTCTCTTTTAAAAGAACAAACTTCCATTTGAACATCCATATCTTTCAGTTGCAATCACAGCAAAACAAAGATTTTTCAAATCTTAAGTACCTTAGGTTTAGGCAGTATTTTATGTTTACAAATATTATCACATTCTTTTTCCCTTTTACCAATATATGTGGTGGGTAGGTCAGAGAGAGTTTTCATTTTACGAGTGAGAGGAATGTGTCTCAAATAAAATCTAAAATCCTTTCCATATCCATGGGATCCATCTTCCAGCACTCTTATCCCAGATGTACAGAAGGGTCAGAAGCTATACTGAGCATATTGCTCTGCTCAAAATCCACCTTTTCAGAGGCTTTCTATAACCACCCTCACTATAACAGCATCTCCGTCGCATTACTTTCTCAGCTACTGGCTTCTCCTTCCCCTTGACTTATTTCTACTTACTTCTTACACCATTTTTATATTAGACATTTATTTATATTTATATAACCCCAATCTTTCTCTAACATACCTTTCCCTGTCCAAACACACACACACACACACACACACATACACACTCTCCATGAGAATAAGAACCTTCACTTTTTGGTTTACTTCAGAGAATGGAGGCTGGTACACATTAATTAGCTTATCAGTAGATGAGTTGAATGATCTGTCTTTACAAGATAACGAGGTAAAACTAGCTACAACTTGACTCTAAGTTTTCTGACGCCAAGTTTAAGATTTTCTCCACTATGCAGTACAGAGCTGTCTTTGCCTCAAGGGGGTTAGACTAGGAAGAAAATCAAAATCTGTGGTGCAGTTATAAAAGTATATAACATCTTTTTTCACTGACTTAATTATAATTTACATTTCTCTAATATGTATTTTGTGGCTGACTAATTAGGGATACAACCTTTTGTCTTCAATCAAAACAGAAATTTCACAATTTTATGAGCACGAACACCTGGCTTATCTAGCATAATCCATCTTTCTCACAGGCAACATCCTAACCAGAGAAGGATTTTTAGTTAGTCACAATGCAAAGTGTATTTTCTTAGATTTATGCCTGAAATTAGTAGCAGCTGCCCACATCAATATTTTAAAGAGAATTTCACCAAAATGCCGCTCTAATTTAAAATTATAAACTCAAATATCTACCAGGATCGTTTGGGATGCAGAAGATATATTTCTAAATTTTGTTTTATTATAAAATATGTTATGGTGGTGGGAGATTTTAAACGATGAATTTTCACTGCCAGAATAAGTTATGGCTTTTATTTAGTTAGCTGCTATTCCAAGCTCCTTGTGTCTGCTCAGTGAATAGACTTCTTGCAGTTCCTCCACTGTGGTCTCACAATATTTGTGCTGAGTCCTAATGAATATTTTAGAAAATAAAAGAAGAGTAACTTCTGGCCAAAAGAACTTTAACTCTGTTTATGTTTCATTCTGTGGACATATAAGAAAGGGAGGAATAACTTTATAATTTCCATTTGAGTTTGAGCTAAAGGCTTGTTTTCCTGTGAACACTACTACCAATAAATTCTCTTATGAGGCCTTTTTTTTTTTGGCTCCCAAGTAACTCACAAATGAAGCAATTAGCTGCTTAGCAAATTTCCAACCAATTGTGCACACAAATATTTTCATTAACAGAACACATAGGCAATCATCACAAATAAAGAATAAATGCCAACAATGCATAATTCCTAAGTTTTCTCCTTTTTTCTCTCACTCTGGAAAAGTACCCCGTATGGAATGCAAGTTTTCATCAGCTTATACCCTACCTTCTCTGTATCTGTACCTTAATAATAATGATAGTGACAGATATTACTAAATTACATGTATTGAGCACTTACCATGTATTGTGAACTGCACTAAATGATTCAAATACAACATCTTACTTTGTACAACAGTTCAGTAGAGGTGAATATTTTTATACTAATACAGAAGATTGCTGACTGTCCTTCCACATCTTTTCTCCCATTTTTCCTGGGCACATGGTCATCTACATTTCCCAGCCCCTTTTGAAGCCGAATGCAGTCATGCTACTAAGCTCCCACAAGTGTGAACACAAGGTATATATGTAACTTCTCAGGCATTTTCTATAAAAGATTTATCCCAGACTCACTGTCATTTCCTTTGCAGTGTCAGAAAATAAGGAATAAGGAATTGGAGTGTACTTGGAATAATATGCTAAGAACGGCAGAGACGCTCCATTAACCTAGGTTCTTGAATGACTTCATGGATACCTGTCTGCCCCAAACTATTATGTAAAAAGAAAAAAAAATAATACTTGATTTGAACCTCTGTAATCTAGGATCTCTTTGTTATAGCAGCTTAGCTTTTACCTTAGTGACTATACTTGATATTACCCATGACAAAACTGAAGCTGTCAAAAGTGTAGCTACCTGCTCAAGATCATACCACATGTACTACACGTAGTATATCCTCAGTTAAAAAACAACTTTTTGAATGGGTAATTAACCAAACACAGTCCAAAAGTAGACCTGATTAGGGCTAATAAGGAATTTTACATCCAGCACTTTCATCAGTGTCATACTATACCTGTCTGTGTGTTTTAGGACAGGGAATAGTCAAACAACCTAATCTTGATCGATAAATTACTACATTGAAGATTAGCTAGGACCATCTTAATACTGTCAAAATAATCCACCTCTGGAATGACCCATTCCTACAATGTGTTCACCTCCATTATAATTATCTAAGCTCCTTACCTCAGCAACTAGCACAGGAGTTGGTACATAAGATATCCTTGATAAATGTTTGTTTTCTTCTGAAAGAAGAATTTAGTATCACTGAATATCTAGAATTTACTATATAAATTAAAAATCATAAAAGGCTAACTTGGAATAGAAAAAGTGGGACTCTAGGAGCTCTAATTTGATTATGATTATATAACTTTTTCCAGAATTTTTAAAAGTTATGATTTAATAACCATCATCTTGGCTTTTCTAGAAGTTAGTTCCTTAATTTTAAGCTATTTAATTTTTTTCTAAATGAATAACTGTTAAAGATGAAAGGTTAAATAACTTTATAAATGAAAAAAATTATGAGTTGACAAATTCATATATATTTTATGTTCATATTAAAAATAAGGTATAATTTTCACTGACTTTTAAGTGAATTATCTAGTCATGGTAATATTCCACTAGTTTTAAACAACTGCTTTTCTCTTTGGTGTTTAAAATCAGCATTGCATCTTTTTAATATCTGTGTGAACCATGACAGATGACTAGGTATGCAAACAGACAACTTAAGACAAGAGGGATGATGATGATTTTCTGAGAATTAATTCAAGACCATTATTTTATTTTTTATTTTTTATTTTTTTTTAAAGGATGGAGATGGAGGATAGAGATACCCAGGATCTCCTTGTGCTCAAAATTAAATAAATAAATATTTCTTAAAAAGACTCTAGACAAAGCTTCTCAGGAAAAGGTCTAGTTCACAAAGAAAACTGTCTTCTAGTTCAGATCTATCAGGTGTAGGCTGGAACCTGCTTAGGAGGTTCTTTAAGTATCACCCTAAAACCAGTCATTAGTTTCCAAACTGTAGAAGGTAAGCTTGCATTTTTTTTTTTTTTTTTTGCGGAAATTCATTTGTAGTAGGATATCAGTTATTGTTACTTTTATAAAAAATGTAAAGTACTAAAAATTCAGCAGATATTTATTAGCCAGTAAGAAATATGGGCAAGGTTTGATATCCACACACTTATTCTAGGAAACATTTTGATTTTAAAAAATTCTGACGGTAAAGTTTGACTGTGGCTTTAAATGTTAAATAGTAAGACTACTCATGAAGATAACATATTTCTTAAGCTTCTAAAGGCCAGTGTACAAGGAGGAGTGAAGTGATACATAATTAGCATGAAGTTTATAAGAAGAATTCAAAGGGTTTATCGCGGGTAACTTAACGAGGTGTTAATGTGTGAGAAGTCACGTTAACATAAACACGCAAGTGAACTGTACTTAAGAATGTTCTCATGCGTAGACCTGTGGGTTAATACTTATCAGAATGTGAAAACAAAGAGAAAAACTTACATTCAACTTGCAGTGAGACTCCTAGTCTGTGGAAGTAGAACATTTATTAAAAACAAACAAACAAACAAAAACTATGTTGTCTGTGATAATTAATACTTTTCAAATACAAAACAAAACACCAAGATTCAGGGCCTACATTGTTTGAAGTTATGTGGTGCTTCAGTTATTATTAGAGAGATTTCATCTAAAATCTAGGCCAGCCTACATCAATCTCAGCAGCCACGTTGCTGGCCCGGTTTCTATGATTTGGTCTGAGGAATTTCCCACAGCTCTGATGGCCTTCAGGGACATTTGCCTTATACATTCTGTAACATTCAGAAGCTTTTCAAAGGTGTTGACTTCTATCCCTCAATCTCCGTAGCAAGATAAAATATGAAATACTGATTATGCTGAGATCTCCTGTTTATATGTATGTGTAATGATGTTACTACTCTTATTATTTAACTGAACCAATACTGATGTCTTCAATACTAATTACTGTGTTAGATCACACAAGTCCTTTTGGCTTAGCTCTAAATTCCACAGATTCCCAACTATTATTTTCCCAGAGTACCTATTGCCGAATATATTTATTCTAATCAAAATGGAAGAACAATGAGCTTAATCCACTATGACTGATTTTCATTGTCTTAATGATTTAGCCACAGCAAAGTAAAATTAGTGAATTAATTTAATTCAGTTTAATTTTTTCTTCAGTATATGTCAAAGTCTCTGTTCTCTCCAACTCTGTATGGCTGTAGCATAAAAATATCTACTCTTTCACCTTGTGCTTACATGAGGGATTACTTCTGTTACAATTTTAAAGGTAACAAATCATGGACCTAATAGCTACATCTCTTCCTTCCTTAACCTATCTATTGACCATATTTTATAACAAAAGAATGAGAACTTCACACACACACACACTCACTCACACACTCAGGATGGTATACAGAAAAGATCTCTAGATTTTCATCGCATATCTCTAGGTTCCAATCAAAAATTTGTTTCCCTTCCAAGGCAAACCCTAGTTGAAATACTCAGCTTTACTGCAGCTCTGCCCCTCATCTTAGAAGTGTTCATTGTAAATTGTCACAAAGCAGGGGACACATTTGCTGAAATCACTGTGTATGTAGAAATCAACATATTCTACACACCAGTTATTATAGAAACGTTTCTATAAACATATTCTGAAAGTCAGTTAAATTTAATTTTTATTTCCTTTTTAACCTGAGTCAAAATGTGAAAAAACATACCAGTGTATTTATTAAAAAGCAACTTCCAAACCAATAACATCACTCCAGTGTATTTATATAAAAGTAGTTTTTAAAGCATCTTCTACAATGTTTACCACTCTAGAAGTGAATAAATATATGGAATGATGATCCCAGAGGACTATGAGGTTTTAACCAAAGATGTTTCATTTGTATTCAGAAGATGTTACTTCCTAAGATGTGAAGTAAACAATCGCGATAAAAGGAAATTTTTATGCAAAGGATGTGGGAAAATTTTCATAAATTAAAAAAAAAAGTAATCATAAACCTATTTCTTTTGTAGCAAACTACGGTACTGATAAAAGTTCTGTTTGATGACCCATGTGTTCTTTCAAGAAATATTTGCTAAGCTCCTACTATGTGCCATTGCTTGAAATGAGGAGGTAAGCAAAACAAGACATGGCGTGTGATGCTTACAAAACTGTAGGAAAGACAAACATTAAATAATCAGATGAATGAATGTAGTTATAAATTAAGCAAGGTGATCAAAGGAAAATGTTCTTTGAATTCCAGACAGGTCTGAAGCTAATATTGTGTAGGAATGAAGGGCAAAGGGGAGTACACAGAGCCCTCAAATGAAGAAGGAAACTGTTTTCAGACAAGCTCAAGGGCAAGCCCAAGTTAATAAGATATATACTAAGTATACTCAATGATTTCTTAAAATTAAATTTCTTAAAATAATCAGTAATCTTAATAATTTCTTAAATTTTTCTCTGGAAATAGGCTGGCTAATTTATTTCTCACAGAAAATTTGAAAGAAAATTTCAAATGAAGACAACTGACTTTGGGAGTTTTCCCCAAGCAAAAATACATTGCTGCTGATACTTAATAGGAAACTTAAAGCAAAGGCTAAAAGTCTGATTTTGGTTTGTTTTGTTTTTAAAGTGTTTGGGTGTTATTCCATAATTGTGTAATGTTCTCAGAGTTATCAATTTCATCATGTGTAGTAATATAATAAAAGACTGAGAGAGAGAGAGAGGAGAGACAGAGACACAGAGTGCAAGCCTCTCTTTGATCAAATATTGAGTCAAGACTCCAGCGTTTCTTCTGCACAGTCAGCTGAGAGCGAGACAGATATTTCCATTGCAAATAAGATGATGAGAAAGTAGAGGAACTAGGCTTGCTTTAACTCTCCTGTCATGAAGCGGTGGGCTTTTCTTAAGTTTACTAGTTAAAGGATTCTTTGTCATCAGTGAGAGAAAACTTATGAGAAAACAGTGCTGTCAAGACTATTTCTTTTACATTAGCTAAAAGGATTCATTCAAAATATTTAAATAAGCCAGTCAGCCAAATAATCTTAACTAATAGTTACTTGTTTTAAATGGATACCTATCAATCAGGATGTGCTCAGGTCCACAGATCCTCCGTGTCAAACAGAATGGCCGTGATAGAAAACAAGTGGAAAAATGTCTTACCCTTGGTGGGGCAGCAGTCAAGGATATGATACAATATTTGTTGAATTTAGTTTTTAAGCAATGCTTGCCCACTGGTAACCTAAATCACTGTCAAAAAAACAAAAACAAAACAAAAAAAACAACTTTTCATTGATTGCTGAATTCTCAATGAAGTCTGCCCAGTGTCAAGACAGCATTTTAGTGGTGACAGGCAGTTCTTCCTGATGGAAGGATTCAATCATGTTTCACTTCTATTTACTTGAGTTGTGAAAATCAAGAGAAACCCACTAAAAGCCAAATTTAGAAGTATTCTACACACCTGGAAAATCACTGGAAATTTCTGTGTATGCGTGTGTGCACACGTGTGAACCCACATACAGGGCAGTTGGATATAGGCATACTTGAAACACAGATTGAGTAGAAAAGAAATAATTTTTCAGTTTGCCAATAGTTTGCCAATTTATAGTTGCCAGTAGCCTCATCTTCTAGAGCATCCTAAGCAAAGAAATAGGATCAGCAATAGGACATGAAGGCCGTTAAATGATTGACATTTCCACATCAGATGGTCTTGTTTAGTAAAAAACAAACAAACAAACAAACAAACAAAAACCTTTCAGGGACAAGAAGAACCTTAAATTTCCTCTGGTAGGAAAGTCAGACAAAAGAAGAAGAAATAAAATATATGTATGTAATGTTTATCTCATCCTGAAACAGAAGGTATTTCCCATTTGATTTTCAGAAAGAGGCTGCCACATTTTTTTCTTGCCACTTGTCCTGTACAGCTGCCATTTTGGGCTGCAACAACGAGACCAGTGTAGAAGTAGAAAAAAGAAACTGGGTGCATTTGGATTTGGACAATAAACTCATTCAGGGCTCTTTCAGTCTGGAAGATTCTGAGACTTTAGCAACATAGGAATTGCTAAATAAGAATAAGGCAGATAGATTCTGATAAAGGCCAATACTAGTAATTTCAAAGAAATACACCGCAAGGCACTTACTTCATTGTGAAAGGCTACTCCATGGAGAATCAGGAAGGACCTGTTGGAGCATCCTTATCAGAAATAAGCAGAATCATCATTTCCTTGTAAAACTCAAGGTCCTGAACTAAAGTCATTTAAAACTGATGAATTTCAACAGAGGAACGAGAGATGATTTTAAAAGTTATTTCTGTCTTTTTAACTCTCTATTCGTTCTACGTTGTGTTTTTCAGGCCAGTTTTATTGAAGAAAACTCAAGGCCTGGGTTTGGTTCCAGAACAGACTCAGGACAGTTTCTTTTCTGATCCTTAACCAACTGACTCAATTATCAAGGCAACAGTCAACTGGAAGGGGAGAGGACCTAAAAGGATAAATTTACCTCTGCTTTATATTTTCAAAAGATTTTTTGCTCTCCTTGATGACAGAGATCATAAACTGCCACCAGAAAAGTGAACTCGAAGTATCTGCAGCTCCTCACAAGAACACAGCCTT
The DNA here is from genome assembly GCF_949987535.1 of Balaenoptera acutorostrata. Lineage (NCBI taxonomy): Eukaryota > Metazoa > Chordata > Mammalia > Artiodactyla > Balaenopteridae > Balaenoptera > Balaenoptera acutorostrata. The sequence continues at coordinate 4,912,417 of NC_080071.1, forward strand.
AAAGAGTGAGGTTTTGAGGTCGCCTTCCTTTTTTCTTTCTCTCTTTTTTTTCTCCTTTCCTTTTTGCTATTGTTGCCTGGATGCTTTTATAGGGAAAAAAGCAGGTCAGTGTGCTGTTGGCAGGCTTTCCTCCCCTGTCCCTTTATCTGATTCCTTTGCTAAAGGCGACTTTTTCTTTTTTTTAATTCAGCAAAAGAAGGAGGGAACTTAAAGTGCTAATACTTAAGTGCACACTTCGTGCTCAACAACTCTCTCTTCCCTCCTGTCACTGGTCCTACTCTCAGCACACAACTGACCCTAACATAGGATAAACAAATGAGAACCTCTGTGCTCAGAATGAGTCAGGCGTGGAAATGTTATGGGAATGTTATCTTGAAGATGGCGGTTTCATGTTCTTGGATCTGACACTATACATCCCCTGTCCTTTTACCCTCTGCTCCATTAGTCCTGTGCACATGGATTTTAGTAGCAGGCTTTCAGAAATCTCAAACTGACAACATCAGTAACAACCATGGATCCTTTACAGTTTTATCCATATTTTCAAATATATAAATTACAGTTCTTCTATTTTTCTTTCTTCCCTCCCTCCCCTCTCACTCTCTCCTTTCTCTGTTTCTTTACCTTTTTGCATTAAATTTTCAAAAACTAGGAGCCAGCAGTGCAAAAGACTGAGGAAACTGGTGAAATTTTAGTTTTTACCTGGAAGTGCTTTCCTACACTGCCAATGACTAAACTCAGAATACAGATTATGCCAATTCCATGATTTTAGATTTGTTTTCAGATTGAGACGTTTATTGTTCCTGAAACATATATCTGATATATAAATAAATATATATGATATATATGTGTGTGTGTGTGTGCATGTATATAATTTTTTCCCCCTTCTTCTAATGTCTGTTTGTTATTCATTGGGTTGGCCAAAAAGTTCATTCTGTTTTTTCCATAACATCTTATGAAAAAACCTGAACGGACCTTTTGGCCAACCTAGTATTTTTGCATCAAATCAGGTATTAAATCCAAATAAGAATTTTAATATTTATAGGTATAAACTGAATAAAGAAATCATTAATGTCTTCCTCCGTCAGGTATTTAATTTTAACCTGTTTTCCAAGTCTGGTTTCCTTCCATTCAGGACAAGGTCCTTAATCTATTCCAGGAACAACAATTTTAGTTACAGTTAATTTTATAATGAATTTTACACCATTTTACTAGTCATAATACATTTCTAACAAATGTATACTAGGTAGTTACATATGTATTGCATCATGCTGAATTTTATAGGCCCTCAACTGAACATTCTCTCCTTTTCTTCAGAGAGTTTGCATCTTTAGGATGGAGTAAATACTTGTTATTTTTACCTGCCCAAGACCATACATCAATTCCATCTTCTGACAATAATCCCTGGTTTTCACTTGGCACCAGTGGCCATGTTAAAAAAGGTCTGTAAAATCATTTCATCTCTTCAGCCTCGGGATTTAAGAATTACAACATAACCTAAGATTGTACAGTAAAAGTCAACCTCAAGATTTGGGATAAGAGTATTGAGAAAGAGATTCTCTCTTCACTGTGAGGTAAAAAAGAAAGAAAGAAAGAAAAACAAACAAAAAACTATTAGAATGTAAGTCTAGAGCTGCTGGTAGCCAGATTTTTCTCTCTGAACAGAAAGGGCCTCAGAAGGAAGCCATACCTTAAGAACCAAGTGATGGAAAGAAGCTAATGACTAATAACATATTCTGAGGTTCTAGGTCCAGACATGCTTTAAGCCATAAATCCTAAAATTTCATTTACATAATCCATTAAATTCTTTTTCTTGCTTTAGCCACCTTGGATTAGGTTTCTGTCATCTGATTAATAGGTAGGAAAATGAGACCACTACATACATTACTCCAAATCAGAGTTTCTCGAAGTGTGGTTCATAGACCACCAACAGAAGCATCTTCTGGGGACTTGCTAGAAATGTAGTTTCAGGCCCCACTGCAGATCTGCTAAACCAGACTCTCTAGGAGTGAAACACAGCAATCTGTGATTTAACAAGACCTCCAGATAACACTGATGCTTGTAGGTGATATTCTCAAGTCTCAGAACTAATGTTCTACTTCATTTGTATCTAGAGAAATAAATGTAAGGCTGGACTAGATACTTTGTTTCCATAGATGTTTCAAGCGCACTAAGTAAACATCTTCAGTTGAGAGGCTGGGAGTTTGGGTAAGATCCAGAAGAGAAATCAGATTTGAGTAGTAGATGAAATGAGAACCAGGATACGGCAGAAGAAGGGGAATGCTGCGAGCACATTATATTCCCCTGGCCCTTTAGAAAAGCAGGATGGAGTAATTCATTCACAAAGATGCATACTGAATGTCTCAGACCTTAGCTTATCTTGGGCTAGAAATATTTCACTTGTCTCATAAGTCAGAGAAACTGCTGACATTTAGAAAAGACATTGTGAGTTAGGAAAGAGTCAGACCTGAGGAGATCTTTGAAAGGTGAAGAGGATCAGTAGGAGAAGCCCAGGGTTCAAATACTGAAAATTTGAAGTATGTCAGTATGAGGCCATGCGTGGGAGGCTAAAATGAGGTAGAGCCAAGAGCCGGGACTGAACCAATGAAAAATCGCTTTAAATCAAGTCCGTGTTTGACAAAGGCTTTTGCCTTCTGCAAGCTGCCTTTTGCAGGCTGTAGGTGCTTTCACCTTAACTGTGAGCAACTAATATCTGTTTCCATCCAGCCAGAGCACCTCTTGTCACCAATGACATGGACAGAGTTCCAAACGATGGTCAGATCTGCCAGGAATCAGTATCTTTGTCAGGCCTCAGCAATCTCCTCCACGCTGGAGAACAACCCCTCTATGGCATGAGGGCCCTGACACTGTCCCTGACCATCAGCTTGTTTTCTTCTCTTAATACAGAATCAACTCCTTCCTGAATAAGGTCATGGTAGAAATCAAACCTAAAATTGTTATTAGAAAACATAATGATGCAAGTACCGTAAATCTTCTTAGAATTTAAAAGTGCTTAGGGCACGAAAGAGAAATGATAATGAAATTAAGCACAATTCCAAATAAGATTAGTACATTTTAATATGGTACAGGGACCCAGAACCTATAAATATTTTGAATTGCATGCTGGGGTTTTTTTATGTGGCAGTGTGGCAGCCTGGATGGGAGGGGAGTTTGAGGGAGAATGGATACATGTATATGTCTGCCTGAGTCCCTCTGCTGTGCACCTGAAACTCACAGCGTGTTAATCAGCTATACTCCAGTATGAAATAAAAAGTTAAAAAAATGCAAAGTAATTAAGATCTTGGGTTTTCTGTTAGAGTCTGCCAGCTTGAGACCAATTTCAAATCCTTACTTTCCAGTTATGTTAGTTAAAGTCTCTCAACCTCAGTTTCCTTAGCTGTAGAATCCTAATTATAAGCAGTTACCAAGAGTTATAATGAGTCAATGAGTTAACACAAACCAGCATTTTGCATAGGGCCCAACACCCATAAGAAATCAATAAATTATTTACAATAATAAAGATATGTCTGGGCATATTTTGCCCTTTAGACAAACTACACTAAAATAAAAACCAAAACCAAAAGGTGACAAGTTATAAAAATTGTTTTAAATTTCTTTTCATTTTTAACATAAATCATTGCATACTTAAAAATAGACGTGAACAGGTTGAGAGAACTCTAAATAATCATCTAGAGCAGTTTTATACATTTTACTGGCTGCTCAGGAAAGCAAAAGGACACTTTGTTAGTGTCAAGAAAAATGAATTACACGTTCTCTCTGCTACCATAATAGCTGAGTGAGGTCCATTACTGTCTTATGATTCATAGATACTTTTAGAAATTTAGCACATGCTAATTGAACACCCACTGTGTGCTGCCACTGCACAGGTTCTAAAACTAAACCAATGACTGTCACTTGTAATTGTCTCCAGTGAAGCCTGCAATAAGATCATTTGTCTGGTAAAAGAGATTAAGTATCAATTATTTTTCAGTATAAATTTTTCATTGCAGTGTCAAGTATTTTAAATGTGATCTCTGACTCTCCAAAGCACAATTTAAGGACACCTGAATTATATTATAGCTTTTTTCAACTTTTCTGTCCCCCGCTATATTGTACCGTCATCAAGGGTAAGGTCTGTGTTTTTTACATTCCTCAAATCTAGCTCAGAGCCTTGTGCACAGTAGAAGCTCGATAAATACTTGCTGTATTCCATTGAAATCTGCCCTTGGAAGCCATAGGAGATATATATATATATATATATATATATAAAAAATACATGTTATTATCCTCTGTGTCTATAGACATGTTATGTTGCCTTTTTCACTTTAGCAACTGAGAGGCCTACTAATAAACTATTACTACTTCTGTTGTTGCAATAAAGTATATCCACAGAGAGAATGCTTATTGCCAATGGGCTAGGATTCATTAGAACTTAAAGTCTTGGCTCTATCTGGGTAATCATCATCAAGCCACTTCTCTATGCTATAATTTCTCCATGTATAAATGTGAATTAATACCACTGGCTCCTCCTAGAGAAAAGAAAAGGCAGCAATCACAACTATAAAGACAAAATGAAATATTATTTGAAGGAATTTTCAAAAATAAAACCAGTGCTACTTGATGCCAGATATTATTCTTTAACTTTTGAAAGGAAGAATAAAGAGCTAGACTTTTCTATGACACTTATAAACGCATCTTGTACAATGCAAAAGGACACAGGCAGGTCATCTGGCCTAAAATACCTACTTGCTTTTCACCAAGCGACTCCTTTCTTTGGCTCTGGAACACTTTTCTTTTTTTTAAATTTAATTTAATTAATTAATTTTTTTATACAGCAGGTTCTTATTAGTTACCTATTTTATACATATTAGTATATATATGTCAATCCCAATCTCCCAGTTCATCACACCGCCACCGCCCCCAACACTTTTCATATTTAAGTACCCTTATAAAATTACAGTCCCTGAACTAACAACACTTTGACCCAGAATCAGTTAACTTCTGTCATATTAGTGGATTTGGGGTGATGTTCAAATGAGACAAAAGCATTGAGTTTCAGTGAAAAAGCAAAAGCAGAAGAGAAGAAAAATGATGCAGAGAAAAAACAAAACTTTAGTTTTTCTCGCTTTTATCTAAGGAACGAACGATTGGCATTGAATTAAAAAATACCCAGGAATAACACCTGAGGAGACAACTAGAATAGACTACCTCTTGGGTTTTTCCCGTCTCAAATATTTTTTCCTTCTTTATTGTTGTACTTGTGCAATAAATTGTGTAGAAGATTTTTAACATTAGCAGGTTCTCATCATCACTATCATTGTCACCAGTAGGAAGCCGCTACTGAGACTCTTAACACTAAAATTTATCTTCCTGTGAAGTTATTTTTACAAGAAACTCTGGGAAGTTGGAAACAGTGTACTAAACACTTATGAATTCATTGGTAACTCGTAGCCCTTGTCAGAGCAAATGCATGTAAGAATAATTATACTGGATTGATCCTGCATAGAGTAATTTTATAAAATGGACCGATATGCCATATGAAGTTATTTCACTTCGTATGATGTGAAATAATGATCGTATGAGACAACACTTAAATAGTGCCAGGTAAGAGGACTATTTCTGCAAGTACTTTACATATATTAAGCAGAGTTGTTAGGTTAAAATATAGGAAATAAAATATCAAACAAATCGTTGTTTAGCAAATAAATAAAACAAAGAAAAATTAGTTAAATTTTAATTTCAGATAAACAACAAAATAGTATTTTAGTATAACAATGCCTCATACTAATTATTACTTATACAAAAATATATATTGGTTGTTTATCTGCGATTCAAATGTAGCTGGGTTTTGTTTTATTTTACTTCTTTGCTAAATCTGGCAACGCTAATACTACATCATTTACTCTTCCTTCAACTCAGTGAGGTAAGTAATATTATTGTTCACATTTTTATAGATTTAGTAAGACAGAGTTTGAGTATCTATTCTAAAGCTGCACAATTTGTATGTGTCAAAGCTAGTCTTCTAAACCAAGTCGTCTGGCTCTAAAGCTCTGTTTTTAACTGCTCTCCCTACCATCTCTTTAGGTTAAAGAAATGCTATCTCCTAGCAAGAGGTAAGTTATAGTCAGATCCAACTTAAAGGAAAGACAGAAATGAGGCAATGACATTCCTCAGTTTCCAGGTCTCACAGAATAAAGGCAAAAAGCCACATGTCCATTTAATCTACATTGCAGTTTTCAAGTTCTTGATCCAATAAAAGCTGATTATCAGCTAAACACAACTTATATTCGTGACTCTATTGTGACAATGGCACTAAGAGGGTAGCTAATTTCAGCTCAGATTCTCCAGAACTTCTGTATGTTTTAACTTTTTATCCAGCAGTGACCTGCCCTATCTTTATTATAATCTACAAAGTACTTTGTCACTCTGACAAGTTCTGAACTCCTCATTCGTGCTTTGATTATGTTTCATCCTGACATCCGGAGCCTTGCTTTTCAGTCTGGTATGGCTCATGTCTCTCTTTTCCAAACTATTGTCTTTATTCTTTTACTTTTATCATTCCTTCTCTTGTCTTTCTGAGGCTTCCAGGATTGTTCACTATAATTCATTTCTCTTCTTAATTAACTTCTTTTCTAATATTCATACATTGATTTGCTTTCCTCTAACTACTGTGTTTGTCTGTTTTCTACCCTGTTCTTTGATCCTACCTTAAAGAGACAGCAATTAAATATTCCTTACACCCAATTTTTCCACCCCATTATCCCCCCAGAGTGGGTAGAATATGAAGCCTGTCACACAGAATTAAAGAAATCAGCATGTATTAAAATATTACTCATGCTGCCTTCTATTCGTTCTCTTGTTTGATGATTTAATTGGAATGGAGGCCTCACTAGCATAAACCCACCAGGAGTATATTTTTTAAAGTACCTGGAATAGTATCAGTGCCTGGTGAATGATCACCACCACACTTAATTCTTTGTCCAAGCTGCTCGGAGCAGTATTGTTTTTTACACATTTGCTATTATCTACATTTTCTGCCTTTTTTTGAATATGTAAAAAGAAATAGGAGTCAGGAGTATACGAACAGTTTAGAGAAACTAAATTTGTGTTTGGGTGTGCATGTGTACAGTTTCTGGAAGGTTTTAGAAGCCAGAACCAACGAAATACTTGTGACTTCAGCGTTTTGTTTTCTGCAGTTATTGGGACTGGTAATTAGTTACAGATAGAATCATACAAATACATTATAAATAGCCACTCAATAATTGATTATGCCTGGTCATCCAATAGACACCACATATAGGAGGTTATTTTTTTCTGGTTTTGCTTTTCCTAAGCAGAACCACTTTGCTTCTTTCCAGACCAAGACTAATAACCCCTTCACTACCTACGGAGATGGCTGTATGCTTTGTTTAAACACTAAGATGTTTATCTTCTAGCAGCTTTGCAAGAGATATAATAAGGCAGGTTTGTTATTTACTTTAGCTTCTACTTGTGCTTTCTTCCATGTAAAGACATAACATACAGAAAAACATCATTTCTGGCCTTCATATCATGAAGCAGACAAATGTAGGCCTTTTCCACAAAAATCCTCCAATTCTACACGCAGTCAGGAGAAAAAAACTAGTAATTCCTCATTTATTCACGATCATTATAGAGTTATTATATTGAACCATATATATCTGCCAATAAATGCAACTGTCTTTCACCTACAAAAATGGAATTTTGTAAGATTCAACTTAGTAAATAGGTTAACAAATATTAGAGACCTATATGCCAAACACTCTATTAATTTTTTGTTCATACCAAAATGAATAAATGATGTATTTCTACTTATAAAAAGAAAAAGTGTGAACAATGTACTATGCCATACAATAAACATTAGTTCCATAAAACTAAATTGTCCAAGTAACTGAAGCAGATCTTTTAAGGACCAAACTTTAAAAAACGTGCTCCTAATTTTGTTGTAAATTCTTCTAAATATTATAATACAGCCTTCCTGGCCTTCTTCAATAGCCTATGTTGAATAAAAGTTAAAGCAGACTTGCTGACTCAGGGCTATGATCTAATTCTCTTCATATTTATATGTAATGTATATAATATGTCTCCTCAATGTATTCCACTGTGGTCACTGTGATGAACTCAGAGGCCCAGATGAGGTCTAAAGGGCTACTGGTCCCTCTTCTAAAACAGGCATACACTTTATTTATTTATTTATTTTTTTAACTTTGGGTTTATTTATTTTATTTTATTTATTTATTTGTTTGTTTATTTATTTATGGCTCTGTTAGGTCTTCGTTTCTGTGCGAGGGCTTTCTCTAGTTGTGGCAAGTGGGGGCCACTCTTCATGGCGGTGCGCGGACCTCTCACTATCGCAGCCTCTCTTGTTGCGGAGCACAGATTCCAGACGCGCAGGCTCAGCAATTGTGGCTCACGGGCCTAGTTACTCCGCGGCATGTGGGATCCTCCCAGACCAGGGCTCGAACCCGTGTCCCCTGCATTGGCAGGCAGATTCTCAACCACTGCGCCACCAGGGAAGCCCCTAAAACAGGCATACACTTTAGAAAGCTGTGCTTTAGAAAGCTGTGCTATTGGCCTACGCTTTAGAAAGCTGTGCTATTGGTCTCCAGCATTTGACTCTCTTAGTCATCACTTTATTGCTTGCTGCCCTAAATTTCTCTACTTCCCCTTTTCTGCCCAGTGGCTTCTTTCTGGCCTACTTTGACTTAGAGCCAAAAAATCTAAGTGTGTTAGTTTTGGGTGTAAACTGAGATTTAATGGGTTTGAGTGACGACCTATGAGATTCTCCCAAAATATGTTAAGTAGATTTTATAAATATCTGTCGTGGTTTCCCAGAGGAATTTGGGATAAATTTGCAATAGGGTAATTGGTTAGGAGATCTCTGGATAAGTTAAGTGTTACTTAAAAAGCATATCACTATTCATAGACTATCAATGGAATTTCACAATAGAAGGTAGAGAGTATATTTTTAAATATATAATTAAAATAGATATAAAAAAAGTTTCTCTAGTGAGCCTTGCCTCACCAACTGATCTTTAAAGATTTTTATATAAATACATGTACAAATCCATTTACACATATGGTATATGCAAATTTTTCATTATATGAGAGATAGGTGATTTGACCTGAGTAAATGTAATTTGGAAACTTCTGAGTACATGCAACTTGGAAACTTTCCAGTTTACTGTAAGTCTTTGTTGTCAGGATTAAATTAGAATTCTGATAAAAGCTAATATGACTCTATCTCTGGAAATATTAAGTCAACAGAAATCAAGTTGTTGTTTATCTATGAGTACTGGTTGAACTACCGGAAGCTAGAAGGCGACCCAGGACTGTAGTTATTATGAGAAAAATAAAATTAATACATATAAGGCAAAATTTATAATAGTTTTCTGAATTCAAGTACTAGTTTCCTTTTATTCACAACCACGTATGAATATCTACCATTTAATACAAATAATAAATCAAATGCATTTCATTTTTTAGTGTGTACAGGTCTTAGCCCCAAGTGTTTGTCTAAAGCACAAAATATTTTAGATCCTGATATCATAGAACATTTTAAATGATCCAGAAGGCCCTCCCTCAATCTGTCTGTAGAACTGTATCAGACTTTTTTTTTTTTTTTTTTTACCTGAAACATGTTTAATGACATTGATCTTGAGGTTTGCCTGTGGCCTGGCTTTGTGTCAAGTGATTTCATGTCTCTTACTTTAAATACTGTGGTGTTGGTACCTAAGTACAGAGGAGATACAAAGACTCAAAGAAACTTCCCAACTCTGTATTTACGATTAGTATAAGCAAGTATATTTGTGCTTTCTGACAAGAAACAATTGTTTCATGAAAGTTATTTCATTTTTAGTTAGCTGACATGTATCTTTTCTGAACCTAGTATGTAGTTGATGTGGAAAAAATGGTCCTCGTCCCTGAGGTGTTTGTTTTCTCATGGAAAGAGAAAAAAATGAAAAAGAAAGAACAGCAGAAAATGAGGGGAAAATATTGAAAACAGTCGTCAAACGTTTTGGGATACTGAAACTTGTTTTAGATTCCTGTACATAAAACATACACATATATTTCTACAGGATTCATCATGCACAACCTATGAGATAAGATCTTGGTGGATTATAAAATTGACTTGGATTTAGGTATGGAATCTAACTTTCCCTATACTTGACCCTTTCTGTAATTTTTCTATTTACGTTCCATTTTACATTGCAAATGAATCCTGAAAAATATACCACTATTTATCATATCAACCTTTATTATTATTCAGCAACATATACTGCTTAGGAAAAAAAAACTTCTCTACACAAAAGATCTTGGTAGTGAGAGATAAAATACTACTGTCATTTTTTAACAGCTCGTGTTAATGTGTAGCATGAGAGTTTGCTGAATATAAACAAGAAAAATGATCTACTGTACAAACCACATACTGTTTATGTGGTTGTATATAGTGGTGAAAACAAGCAGTAATTTCAAAGCTACTGTGTAAGATCTCATGCAATTTATTGGGAAAAATAATGATATATTGCCTGAACACCATTTAAACCACCACTGAATAAAAGGAAGTTATTTTGAACTTTTAAGGTGAAATCTCATAAGTAGTGCCATTCTAATAATAGCAATCTGATTACATGGAATTATAATTATATAAGAGGAAACCAAGGTCTTTGTAATAATAGTCCAGGAATATTGATTTTCTAGCAGAAAGCACTATTATATAAGTAATGCAGTGGTGCTTCAAGTATAGGTAATGCTATGACTGTTTTCCAAATAAGGTTGATTCATTAATAAAGTTACAGGTTGGATTATTTCTCTTCTCTGGAGTGTGACAGCATGCAGAATAAAGAATGAGGTCTGCGTAAAAAGGTCAATATCACCAAAGTGCATTTATTGTAGCAAGGTGACAGAACAGGAAAGAATTGTTCTTTCCACCTGGCAAGTGACTCTATCTCTGACCCCTGTAAAATGGTCTCTTCAAATGCTCACTTGGAATATTTATACCTCCTTCATTCATTTCTCTGTCAACAAATATTTACTGAATACCTCCTATGTGCACTGTTCTGGGTGCTAAAGATACAGCAGTGAACAAGGCAATGTCTCTACTCTCATCAGATAATAAACAAGGAGAAAAGCCAATGCCTTCAGATAGTGTCAAGTACCTTGAAGAAAATAACAAGTGACTAACAATATAGAGATGTTTAAGAGTTAGGGAGGGGACAAGTATCAGATAGGGTGATGAGGAAGTGATCTCTTTTAAGAGGTATCATTTGAATTGATGTCCAAATTATGGGTGGGAGGTAGCTGTGAAGAAGAGTATTCCAAGCCTAGAGAATGGCAAATACAAAATACATGAGGTGGGAGTGAACATAGTTCATTTGAGGAATAGAGGAAGCCCACTGGAGCACAGGGAGGAGATGGCGGAGGGACGATAGGAAAGTTCGGAGGGGCAGGCAGGACCATATGGCTTGTGTGCAGCCTCAGGATGTTTGCGTTTTGTCCTAAAATCAATGGGAAGCCATTGGAAGGTTTTAAGAAAAGAAACATCATAATTTATCTGTAAAAATTTTAGTTAAGCATTCTACCAAGACATGCCAGAAAAAACATAAAGAAACATGGGTGAGAAGGTGGTAAAGCCTTATGGAATGGATGTAGCTATAGAATACAGCTGCACACCTGGGAGACTTAATCCATGAATAATTAACACACATTGGGGAGGGAGTAGCAAAGCGATCTCTTTAAACAAGTCATTTCCTAGTGCAAGAAAGACTCAGTACTTGTTTTGTCACCACTTCTGTATTTTCCCACATAGGTTTGACTCTTTAACCTCTAAACCTGAAACTTGTATGTCTGTTTTCCAAAGAGCTACTGACTTATGGAGCTTTTTCAAATAACGTATTAACATAACTTGGCCAATATCTCCTTTTCAAATTGTATTACTACAGACTAAATAGCACTGATATGAATGTTTACAGCTTCATAAAATCGACTGTGTCATGTAGAATGGAAGCTATGGTTGCCTGCATATTGTAATATTATTGCATTACAGGAAGGTAATTGATTTGCTTAAAATGTTGCAACAATAAACCATTTCTCAGAAAAGATTGCTGCTTAACCAAGAGCACACCAAAGTCAATAGAGAAAGACAATTGAAAGAAATTAAATTTTGATCTGTTTTGCAAAGCAAGCTGGTCACGTTACATGAGGATGGATTAGGCAACGTAAATGATTCAGCATGGTCAAACAATTATGAACCATTTCTATTCTCACAGACTCAAGTTTGTAATTAAAAATCAAACCCAAAGAGAATAAAAAGTTTTGAGTATAGAGATGTCAAACTCTTTTGTAGGAACATAGCACAAGTGCATGGGGTAGAGGCATTATAGATCTTATATTGACATTCCACTATACTTAATTATGTTTCTTCTGTTGAAAACAGAAATTAAAAGTGCTAGCCCCTTACTGGAGTGTAACAGACTAGAAAAGTCATGGTTTGTTTTGCCAATTTTATCCTTAGTCATTCTCCAATAGGGTATATTGGCTAATAGATAAACACAGCTGCTTATTGGACTAGTTTGAAAAGAATGAATTCATAGTGTCTGAAATATCTGTATTATTTCCCTTGTGATCATGTAAATATCTTTAGAGAGATCACCTAGCTGTATGGCTGCAAACTAAACATTATAGGTCTAAGAGGTGATTATACCAATATCACTGGGTTTACATTTAAATAAGAGCATCTATAGAGAAATCAATTAGAGTTTGAAGAGTTCAAAATGTAGCCATGACCAGGACTCATTTTCTCAGGTGCTTTTTGAACACCTTCCTTTTAGATTATAATTTATGAACTTAATAAGTAAACTTCATTACTCTTAAGCATAGTTAATAAAGCCATCCATACTAATCAATGATTTATGCCTGACCAAACATTTCCCAGTCTAAGTCACAAGAATTATCTATATGATTTGAAAGATACATTTCATTAACATGTCCAAGTTAGAAGATGGAAGAGTTGTTTTAACAACTCACTCTAGTTTATTTTCCTTTTCTTTTTCCCAGCAGGAACAGTTTTGGTCTTTTAAGTAATAGCAGGGCATAGATAAAGCAGTATTATCTTCTGACACAAAGGATGAGTTATTCATATGCAAAGATGAATACACCTCTTTACTCTCAATAGGGCACTGAATCATTCTCTCATATTAAGGGATTTTCTCTAGAACAACATGCTACCTTTTCCAGGACCCCTCATAACTTATGGCATCCATTTTCAGAATGGCTGCTTTGTTTTAGAAGAGAAGCTGAAAGCCTACAGTCGAAAAACATTGTAAAGGTGCGGCATACACAGAGATCAGGCATATGAAGTTCACCTACTAGCTCAGTGTCTCAGTCAATTGATCTCCATCCCCCCACCAAAAACACAGAGTCAAGAGTTAACTCATCCAAAGGCATATGTCTAAGGTGGAAAACATAGGTTAAAGAGAAATAAGACTCCAAAACTTGATAATAACTGGCTAACATTTTCACTGAAAACAAAACCTGGGGAAATTTCAATATTAGGATTATTTTCTTGGAAATCATTGATACTTTCATAATTCATCAGTGTATGAAATATAGAGTATTTTTTATAGAGAAAGAAAGCAAGCAACAGCCTCCTTCATGTTTTTTTTTTCCTTATAATTATATGCAGTCATGTTCCAACCATTTGCATCTTTTCATGAAAACTAAATGCTGAAAGGAAGCAATCTGTTTTGCCACACAGGTGCATTTAGGTAAGCATACATTTATATATTTACTCGATAAGCCAATTATGGGTAAACACTATTCACAAGTTTAAAAAACTGCATGAAGTCTGTCTCTTAACTCTCTTCTCACCTGAAATCCAAATTTTACACAACCAAATATCAGAATCTCCTAACTCAGATGAGGATACCATTAACTGATATTGTCACAAGTGACTACTATTACATGATTGTCTTAACCACTTGAAGTCTCTGCTCAGAATGAGGTCCATGGGGGCCACTGTCCTGTTTCTCCTTGTTTCAATGGCTCAGCTTTGAGGATTTCGGTACCTAATTGCTTGCCTGCCTCTTCTGATCAAGTTACTCCATGATTGTAAACGACATCCTGATATTCACTTACCATTTGTCATGTAAACAGATCTAATGTTTGTCTTCTACCCAGGTTTATGCTCTAAGAGCTTGTACGAATATTTTCTTTTTAGTTAAATTTTCTCAATTTACATATTATATCTGAAGTTGATAGAAGCAAGGAATGTTTCATCAAGAGAGGTTAGTCATTCTCCCCCTCTCTGTCTCTCACACACACATATACACACACAGAAGAAATTTAACACAACTTCATTAGGTCCCAAAACATAGATATGTATTTTCAACCACTTTCTGAATCAGAGGATTAAAAGAGAATTGCAGGGCAGTCCTTCAAAAACAGACGCTCTATATGCACAGAACACATTTGTCCTATACATATTACTATGAAATGGAAAATAAAATTGCGCTGACCAATGAGGGGCATTAACTACATTCAAAATTATTTTAAAACTATTTTAAAATTATTTTTAGGTTTCCATTTGTATCGGAAGATTCACATCATTCTCTCATACACTTAAATATCAAAACATTATAAAGGCTTTTGATGGCCCATTTTTATTTTTTTAAAGACTGTTAAGTAAATAACCCAATGGGAGAAGCACTCTGTAGTGTTTCAGGAGTACCTAAATCTCTCTTGCTATGAGCATATTAATTCCAAACTCTCAGACAACACAAATCATCACTCCTAAGGTCTAAATAAGCCACTGTCTTTCCAACTCAATGCACACAGAACAGGGAAACAAATTTGTATAGATACACAAGCTCCGGTCAAGGTCTCATTTGTACTTGCTGCCTATTTCATACCAGAATTAGACACCGTGAGATAGGGAGCTTTTTACTAGTGGTTGGCAGTTGCCCAGAGGCTGCAAACTAAAAACAGAAGAGAGAATGCTGTACAGCATTTTAATTCCCTTCAGATTTCAAATAGGGCATTTTCTTTTTGGTCCTAAAACCAGTATACTTCAGGGCATGAGGCTGAGAAAGAAAATCTATGACCTCCTCACAGAAAGACTACACTTTCAATTTTTTTTTTTTTTTTTTTTTTTTTTGTCTCCTGGTGGTTTGGTATACCTTTTTTTGAACACCAACACTTTCCCTTTAGTTTCTAAAATTGGTTTCTAGCATTATGACTTCTCTTTTCATGGCCTGGGTTGTCTTTAACTTTTATACAGCCATCAATTCCTGCCGAGGCTCTCTACCATGGCTCTGTGCTTCCCAATCATTTTTGCTAGCCCATCTTCTAATAATTACCTGACTGCTCTATTTTCTAGCACATCCCTCTCAGTGTCTGCTGGTAACACTTTAAATACGCAGGCTTGAACGAGCAGACCTGTTACCTGCCGTCCTTCCTCAACTGGGTCCGTGTTTTCTAATACACATCTCTGGAAGCAATCTATTTTCACAGTAGTCACTGAATACTTCCCTTCCAACTCTTTACATGCATAAAATCTAGCAAAACGTATTATCTATAAACTCTGCAATATGGTATTGGTTCATGGCTAAAATAAAAGCTGCCACTGAGGAAAATAATGGGGTAATATCTTGACTATTACTGTTTTGTAAATATGTTGGAGCTCAGAGAGATAGGATTCTAGATTCTCCTGTGAGCTTTCGCTACTCAAGGGAACTGCCATTTCTAGGGTTCCTGAAATTGAAATGGTAGTAAAGAAGACGTAAGTGAATTGGACTGAGATGTAGGATTAAGGCTTTTTTGGTGCTTTAGTGAAAAAGTAGGGCAAATTAATTGAAATCAAATGAAAGGAAGGCTCTTTCCTGTGGAATCAACTATTCCACAGGCAAAAGTTTGATACTTTTACACAGAAAAGCAACTTTACATGCTCCATAGGGACAATTTAATAAATTGCCATCTTGAAACTCTTAATGATGCCCAGTAGTCTAAAACGGTTAATGAACCTCCAACAGCATCTATTTCATCACTTCAAAACCCAAATGAACAATTTTTAAGAAACCCCCTTTAGACGTGAAACCATTTGATTATTTCTGAAATATACTCCTACATCTATAATCATTAATTACTTTATCAACACTGACAACTGCATAGCCTAAGTATATACCTATTATATAAAATCTACTTACTAGATATATCAAGTTATAATTTCACAAAAACAACACATACAAAATGGAACTCAATATAAACGCAAGACTTTCAAATTCAGTGCAATAATACTTCTTTATAAATGGTAAATGAAGATGGAATACATTGACCTGCTTTGATCCCAAAAGCAAAACACTTCAAAATTTTATTTAAACCATCATTCCATGAACTAGGAATAATGTTTCATGAACAACTAGTCTAATTATTTTAAGTCATTTGAAGCATTTGATCATTCATTGTGGTAACCTTAATGTTGACCTACATTTTTCCACATTTTTATCTAATGGCTAGAATTTTAAGAAATGTGAAATACCACTAAATTAAAATTCCAGAAAGCGTCAAAGATAAACTCCAATGAATAAATCTGAAAGAACATTTTTATAAGTTTATGTCCTTTAACTTTTTTTTTCTTTTTACAACTAGAATATTTATATTTTCCTGAAATGAATCCAGTAGTTTTCCCACTGATAGTAGCTTTAACTTGTAATGATTAAATGGACCGCTGTTTCTTTCTAAAGAACATTATAAGGTTGCATGATGCAATTATAAAAATTGCCTTGTGAGCGCTCTACTAAACTAATAGTGTATCAATAATTAGGGAAGCACAAGTAATGAGACACCAAAGTTAAACAGCCACATAGCTGAAGTAAAGAAAATGGAAATTATCAATAAAATAAAACATCGTTTGCTAGAAGTCCATGGGAGGGTCAAGTTTCACATCCAATTATGTCCTAGCACAATTTTTCAAAGCAAATTGCTGAGAATGCTGGTTAGAAACTCCTCTGGAAGTTAAGTTTATTTGGGGAAGCAGATACAACACTTAGGAGACTTATTTGACCAGCACTGTAACAAAAGTGATTGCAATTTAAGAGATGAAATGAAGGAAACACAACATTAATTTTTTTTCCCTCATGTCATAGAAGAGGGGAGAATGTGAGTAAATTATGAGCCTGACATTTAATTAGAATCAATGAAAATACATGATCAAAGTATCTGTGTCAGAGACCAGGAAATTAAACTGTCAGGAGGACACATTTTTGAAATAGAAAATCTTTTCACTGGTTTTCCTTGTACCCATCCTCTTGCTATAATCTATAATTGAGAAAATGAGAAAACAGGAAAAAGAATAAAAACATTACTTTTCAAGAGAAACTAGAAAATGATTTTTCCAATGGTAAGAATCACAAACTGGTAGGTAAGAGCACATTCTGTCTTGTCCTAACCATTCCTTTATCACAGAATTACAGAAAATTAACTTCTTTGAGTATAGTATGGATTCATTTGAATGAGATCTAATTTATCAGTATATTGGAAGTACATGTGGGAGAAATGTAATGAATGAAAACCTATAAATTGAGAAAATATATATCAAAATTCTGTTTATTTTCTTAATGGCTTATAGGAATTTTAGATAAATAATGCATAGTCAGCAGGAAGTAGCATCATTATTTATTTGGAGCTATGAAAATAATTGATATCTTAATAATAACAGGAGGAAACAAAATGGAAGAAATAACTAGATTTCCTTGACTTTCGATCATCTTAGTGTGGACTGATATGAATCAGGGTTTTAAAAAGGGAAAATGAGACCGACTGTTTAATTATTGTTTTATAATACAAAGAACACTAGTCAAAGAAAATTTATTTGAACTTCAATTCTACATAAACTGTGCAACTTGAGGTAAATCACCTGATCTATTTGAATCTATCTTCTTAATTATAAAGTATAAATATTTACTGCCATTCTATGTATCTCATGGGTTTTCAGTGAATTTAAAAATAGATTGTATAGTCACAAGTATTTTGAGAATTATCACATTATGTGAACGTAGGCTGGTATTATTGCCACTATGATAAAGAATCAAACTGATAGAGAATGAGAGGTTTTTCTGATATATGGAAATGTTCCAGGACTTCATTTACCTAGAGTGGAGATGGGGCTTGTGTAAACAGGTAAGTCTGGCTTCATTCAACAGATCTATACCTTTTCAGACTCCCTAACAATCCCTTTGTGGAATTCCATCCTTAGTACAGTGTCTCATCAGCACAAGGCATCCACTCCGCACTGCAAAACCCTCTAAAATGGAAGCTTTTTCAGAAAATTGTGTCCTATGTCCTGAAATCTACTCACAGTATTCTATTTTCTCTGTGGTCTTTCACTAAATTTTAATGGGTCATGATGATATGTAAATTTGTTTCTGTGTCTACTGACCACACATGTCTATGCCTATATGTTCATATATGTAGGATGAAAAAAAAAAAAAATCCCGGTGTGTTTGTGCAAGAAGTCCATGCAACCACCATGTGGCTGCTGTTCTGAGCATGATTTCCGTAGACTCTAGTATCTCAGAGAATCCCAAAGATGTTTAGTGTCAAAGAGCACAAAAAGCAGAAGGTATTTGATGTAATAATTTGATATGTCCATTTGTCTTCAATTATTATTATGTGAGCTTTAGTTCAAATATTCCCTCCCTAGCTTCTATAGTAAACGACAAGAATATGATTGGTAAAGTGCAAAGCTTTAACAGCTCTTTTCTGGTATCACCGCTAAAAATACTTTTTAGCTTTTTTATTCTGCAAAAATCATCACTCATTACTCTAGCAACCTATTACAACTGAGTTATGAACCTCAGATCATTCAGACTTTGGAAATATTGTTCATTTTAAACACTAAATACAGATGGGCCAGTGATGAATCCACATCTACTCACACATAGTGTCTTTCATCTGTTAGTCTCATGAATTACAGAGAAAGACATACTGGAAGGAACTTTTTCTGGAAGCAACTGATTTGGAAATAAGACTTAGGTGTGCACACAGAGATATGTTCAGTAAGCTACATGTTCGTGGCATTCAAGTTATATTATAAAAATAAAAAATTTGAGGAGTTGTAAGCCTGCATGAATTATGATCAAAACTTATCAATGATTATGTGATGCCAGCATTCCTGAGATGAAATGTAAACTGTGTATGATTATCATGAATCTGGTGCAGAGAGATAGTGGTGCCTCAGGAAGCTGCTCTCAAATATTTAGGTTAGGATATAGTCAAGCCGTAGAACTGGATGTGTTTCCAGCATTTAGAGAAACAGAGGAAACACAGACATGATGATTCAGCTTTTCCTCTGGTCATTTTAATTTGCTTTTGAAAGTGGGCATATTTCTGAAGCAATCGATGACATGAATTACACTGTGTCCACCATCACACCATTGCTTTTGCTATTTCTGGTTTTCTCAATCAAATCGTAAAGTAATTTCATTGTTCCCATTTTCCAGTTCTTTAGGTATTTCTGATTTTTTCAATCAAAGCCTATAAAGAATATTTGCTATTTCCAACTCAGGTGATGGTTATAGGATTAGACCAGGGGTCTGCAAAGCTTTCCTCTAAAGAGCCGGATCATAAATATTTCAGGCTTTGTAGAGCACACACTCTATTGCAATAATCCAACCCTGCCATTATATCATGAAAGACATCACAGACATTATGAAAATAAATAAGCATGGCCCTTTTCCAATAAACTTTTATTTATGAATATCAAGATGTGAATTTCATAAAATTTCATGTGTTACAAAATCTTTCGATTTTTTTCAAGCATTCAAAAATGTAAAACCATGAGCATCACAAAAGCAAGCCACAGGCCAGATTTGGGCTGCAGATCACAGTTAGTCAAGCCCTATGTTAGGCAAACAGAAAATTACAGAAATGAGCTTTCCAGACCAAAAAAAAAAAAGTATGTTACTATTTCAAAAGCATCCTGACAAAAATGTATATTTTACAAATAGCTCCTAACTTAAGCTAGGCTGCTCAAATAATGAACTAGTATTTAAATCTTGTTTTTTGCTTAATAGACCATCAACAATTTAGCACACACATTATTTCATTTAATCCTCTCTTTCTATCGATGGAGAAATGGAGACTCAAAAGCATTAAGCAGTAAGACTAAAGTCACACAACTCTATCTATGCAAATTGAAGGGGAGAAAGAAGCCAAGATCCTATGGAAATTTAACACATTTGGGGAGTATGCTGGTCATTTTGTATAAGAACCACAAAACATTACACCCTCATGTTGACTGACAGATACAAAGTTGGTCATGTTTAAAGATTATCATTATTATGAGGTGCATTTATAAGTGTATTACAGTGTGTCCTCTAATTTAGGTTTTCTTAAAGGGAAATTCAAAGATGGCTTTATTTGGCTAGCTTTAATTTTTGAGTTTCCAAGAATGTAATTTCAATAACAATTGAGTTAGGCAAGAAAAATGTTTAGAGTTATCTGCACTAATAACTTGAGCCCCATAGGAAGCTAAAGACAACGTCATTATTGAAGCGCTCTTGATTACTTTAGAGGGGAACTCTGTTATAAAGCAGTGCTTGACTTCTAGTTTAATTGAAGAGCAATTTGGAATTTCTAACTTGTATACCAATGAATTTAGTTAATGTAAAATCTGAGACAAAACATATTATAACAACAGCCATTATGATGAACTTGTACTATTATGGGATCATTGAAACATAGTTATTACCTGGATTCCTTGTACTTTTTCCTGATTTCCTAAGCTAAAAATCTCCTGTGCTCAAATATTAAGTTGCCAATACCACTCTTCTGAAATATTAAAATGACATGCCAGAGGTGGTGAATCATTCTCTGAATTTTTATTTCACACAAAGAGAAACATTAAAGAAGACTATGGTAGTTGGCATAAAATTAAAATGTATACAGAACATCCTATGTAGCTGCTCAAAAACATAACATCACAAAACATCCAAAAGAGAACTTTTAATTTCCAAAAGGCAATCCTTCAAATCAAACTCTTCTCTCAAAAAACAAGCTTTTTGACTTCAAAGCATAAGACACAGGTCTACCTACGATTTAAACACTAAAAGGAATTGAGTAGGTTAGGTATGCGAGAAATACTATAATCCAGATAATGTCCATTCCTTCTACAAACAGTTACTATCAAAGTCCCAGATATTTTGCTATATTTGGATAGAAACATAATCAAGAAAGTAGACCTTGCCATATAAGCACTCAGCCTTTGTTGAGACAGATATGCAAACAGATTTATGTTTCGATTTTAACATGGTATGGAAGGAGGAGACAGATGACTAATTCTGCTTGTGGCCATCAGATAAAATGACATTTGAGCTACGTTCTACAAACAGTAATTTGGAAAGACATATTTAACCTAAAATCCTTACATTTATAGTAGTCACCACCAAATCCCATGTCCCGCAGATGCACAAAATGTTTGTTAGTGAAAATAACCATGTCAAATTTCATCTCTTCTGTGCACTTTTGTTAAAAACATTCACACACCCAGATTGAGAGCAACCCTGATAGTTCAATTTTAACTCTCAGTCTTGGATATTCAATAATACACATTTTGGGAGTGTTAGAATTCAAACAAGATCTACTTGTTCTTCCCTGCAGTCTAAAGTGTAGAGTTCCCTTGCAGTACTTCTGTGGCTAAAATGAATATATAGTATAGTATTTTTAAAAATAGAATAGAATATATGCATAAATACTTAGAAATGGTCAAAGATAATAATCAAAGGCTTTTTATGTAAAATAAACATAATAACACCGATCTTCAAAAATTATTCAAGACTAAAAAATACAGTAATTCAAAAATTTGGGTGGATTCTCACATATAATAGGCATTCTACGATTTTTAGTGACATCTTTCCCATCCTACTATAATTTCATATTAGAAAGAATATTAAAGATTCTATTCAAACCTCTTACTTTTCAACATAAATTTTGCAGCTAAAATATGTTGTTTTCTCTTCACAAACTTTAAGCAAACAAAAAACCATGATTTTCTGAAATATTTATCTTTATAGTAATAGTTCTCTACCATACCTCTGGTATCAGAGATTGGGATGCTTTGGTTTTTCATTTGACCTTTTTCCTAAATAAGAAGACATTATAATTAATCTCCAAAATTTACAAGCAGCTCATGCAGCTCTATATCAAAAAAACAAACAACCCAATCCAAAAATGGGCAGAAGACCTAAATAGACATTTCTCCAAAGAAGATATACGGATTGCCAACAGACACATGAAAGAATGCTCAACATCATTAATCATTAGAGAAATGCAAATCAAAACTACAATGAGATATCATCACACACCAGTCAGAATGGCCATCATCAAAAAATCTACAAACAATAAATGCTGGAGAGGGTGTGGAGAAAAGGGAACCCTCTTGCACTGTTGGTGGGAATGTAAATCGATACAGCCACTATGGAGAACAGTATGGAGGTTCCTTAAAAAACTACAAATAGAACTACCATACGACCCAGCAATCCCACTACTGGGCATATACCCTGAGAAAACCATAATTCAAGAAGAGTCATGTACCAAAATGTTCATTGCAGCTCTATTTACAATAGCCAGGACATGGAAGCAACCTAAGTGTCCATCGACAGATGAATGGATAAAGAAGATGTGGCACATATATACAATGGAATATTACTCAGCCATAAAAAGGAACGAAACTGAGTTATTTGTAGTGAAGTGGATGGACCTAGAGTCTGTCATACAGAGTGAAGTCAGAAAGAGAAAAACAAATACCGTATGCTAACACATATATATGGAATCTAAAAAAAAAAAATGGTCATGAAGAACCTAGGGGCAAGATGGGAATAAAGATGTAGACCTACTAGAGAATGGACTTGAGGATACGGGGAGGGGGAAGGGTAAGCTGGGACAAAGTGAGAGAGTGGCATGGACATATATATACTACCAAACGTAAAATAGATAGCTAGAGGGAAGCAGCCGCATAGCACAGGGAGATCAGCTCAGTGCTTTGTGACCACCTAGAGGGGTGGGATAGGGAGGGTGGGAGGGAGGGAGAGGCAAGAGGGAAGAGATATGGGGATATATGTTCATGTATAGCTGATTCACTTTGTTATACAGCAGAAACTAACACACCATTGTAAAGCAATTATACTCCAATAAAGATGTTTTAAAAAAAATTATAAAAAATTAGACCCTCTATGTATTGCAGTATAATTTGATATATAATATCACTAATCATACAAAGATCTAGTATTAAAATACAATTAGCAGTGACTGTGGAGGAGGTAGAACATCCCCAAACTCTGTTCTCATTCTCTCATTTTAAGGCAGGAGAGCGTGGAACAACCTTTTTCCTTCTCCTCCTACTAACTGTGTTAGAATAGCTCTGTTAAACCAGCCTCACTCCCTCCTCCTGCTTATTTGTAACCCTGCTGAAAACATTAATTTGCATGGGAAAGGTGAAAAGTCCTAGATTACCATTCACATATTAAAAAAGAATGAGGTGGCTCTTTATGTACTGATAGAGAAGTATGTCCAAGCTCCTTTACTAAGTAATAAGACAAGGTTATAAAACAGTGTGTCAGCTTGTTACCATTTGAGTAAAGACTAAACATATTTATTTCCCGTGTATGAATTAACTAACTCTATAAGGAAATATTAGAAATTGCTAAGATTGTTTGTCTCCTGGGGAGGAATCTAGGTATGCAGGGAGAAGTTACAGAGATGTGACAATAGAAGAGTCAAAGAGACGTGGCACTGATGGCTTTGAAGAAAGGGGCCAAGACTGAAGGGATGTGGACACCATCAGAAAACTGGAAAAAGCAAGGAAACAAATTCTCCCCAGATCATCCAGAGAGGAACACAGCCCTGCTGGCAACTTGGTTTTAGCCTAGTGAGATCTGTGTTGAGCTTCTGACATAGAGAACAGTGACATAATACACACGTGTGGTTTAAATTTGTGGTCAGGACTTCCCTGGTGGCACAGTGGTTAAGAATCTGCCTGCCAATGCAGGGGACACGGGTTCAAGCCCTGGTCCGGGAAGATCCCACATGCCACAGAGCAACTAAGCCCATGCGCCACAACTACAGAGCCTGCACTCTAGAGCCCGCACGCCACAACTACTGAGCATACACGCCACAACTAATGAAGCCTGCATGCCTAGGGCCTGTGCTCTGCAACAAAGAGAAGCCACTGCAATGAGAAGCCTGCGCACCACAACGAAGAGTAGCCCCTGCTCGCCGCAACTAGAAAAAGCCCGCACACAGCAATGAAGACCCAATGCAGCCAAAAATAATTAATTAATTTTAAAAAATTGTGGTCACTTGTTACAGCAGCAATAGAACATGAATGTAGTTAGACATCTCACTGATGCCTCCCTTCACCTCTCATGAGACCTACCAACCCCGGCCCCAAACCTAGGTAAGTTCTACTCTATGCTGATCCGGACGTTAAGCTAAAATGTGATAAACTTTGACTTACAATCATTACACTTATGCCGCTGTCATCAAGTTTAGGGCCACTTATAGTTGAGCTCACTCTTGATATGACTCTCACCTCAACAAGCCTCTGTAGGAGCCATATGAGCTTCATTTTACTGCTGAGGAAACTCATACTCAGAGACTTTGAATAATTTGCTCAAGGTCACAAAGACAGTAAATGGGCGAGTAGCATTTAAACCCAAGCTGTCTAACTCCAGATCCTAAGCATAATGTCACCCACTTACAAGTGCCTTGTCTCTTTGGCACTGTCACCTGCTCTACCTGTATCATGGATCCCATCTTTCCTTGTATTTTTTTTTTTAAATACTTTTGTGTTCTTTCAATTTTCCCCTCTTCCAAGGATTATTTTTGTCTGTTACTTTTATTCAGTGTCTTCAAAACAAATTAGTTCAGCCACTCTAAATATATATTGAGCACTTACTATGTGTGAAGGATTAGATATCACTTGCTAGACATACAGCCATGATGAATGAGGTCAGGGAGCAGATCCACTTTCCTAAGTAGAAAATTTCTCTCTTGAAAATTAGCACTGAGGTCTGAAGAACCAAATTTAACAGCCTCTTCTCAGTATTTCTCACTGATGTCCAAAGTTCCAACATCCCTTATTTTCTAATGGCTCCCAAGTAGAATTCTTCAGTTCTGACTTCCTTCGTTGTCTAAGTTTGAATTCCCAATATTCTCTTGGGTATACTCTCATGGTTGTCCTATAAGTAGCACAAACCAAAGACAGACAAAACTGTACTGTTTAGCTCTCAAATTGGTTCTTTACCTAGTGTTTTTGATAGTAGTATCATCTTCCGGCATGCACTAGGTTATCTCAGAGATACTTTAAATGCATTCTTCTCCCTATACATGCCATTGATTTCACCCCTGCAATGTCTTTCAGATCAATATAATCCTTACATCCTCATTCCTGATGCTTTGATTCCAGCTCTCAATTTATATTTTAAAAAACTTCTACAGTAGCCTGCTAATTGGTCTCCCAACCTGCTTTAATCCATTCTTTCCACATTGCAAGCAACGATAGTGTTTTAAAACAATTACCTGAATGTGTCTTTATCCAACACAAAATTATCTGATGATTCCCTGTGTCAGCATAACCATGTCCCAATTGTTTAGCCTGGCATTTAAGCTCCTTTATAAGGAGGTCCCAGGTCCAACATCCAGTCCCACCTCTTAGCATTCCCACTTTCACCAGACTGCTTCTCACTCCAATCACCAAAGACTCTTCAGCACTTTTCAAGCACAATGGATTCTCTAGACTGTGCTTCGGTTCAAGTCTTCCATCTAGCTGTTACGCTGCCTCTCCCACCTCACCTTCCGTGTACCTTTACCTTCATGTTCTTCCCAAAGGTTCTTGCTTTTTAAAATCTTCCTTGATTGCTCTGATTTAATTAATCCTTCATCCATTATTTACCTATTTGTTATAGTAATTATAGTAAAAGCACGAGATGGTTCCTGCCTTCAAGGCACTTGTTGTTTAGTAGAAAGATAGAAATGAAAAAGTATATACTAGTGTTTAATATATTTTCTAAAAACAGTGTATATCAGGAGCTGTGAGCACAAAATGGGGAGTGTGTGAAGATCCCAGCTCTGCTGGGTGTAAGAGTGATAGGCACTTGGAGGAGGGAACAAGGAAGACTTCACAGAGAAGAGGATATTTGCTTTTGTGATTTGAATATACAGGAAAGAAAAATTTGCAAAGTCACTCATAAGACTTGTGTATTTGAAACCCAGAACTGGTACATATCAACTAGGCAGCCTTCGGCAGATTATTTTACCTCTTTTAAACTCAATCTCCTCATCTAGAAAACAGTGATAATACTACACCCCTTTTAGGTTGTTACGAAATCTCAGTGAGATGTTGCTTTGCATGCATCTGGGTTAGTGTTCAGAAACATGAGTTTGTTATCACTTCTGTTATAGTCTTTGTCATCCTTACCATTTTGTT
Source organism: Balaenoptera acutorostrata (assembly GCF_949987535.1). NCBI lineage: Eukaryota > Metazoa > Chordata > Mammalia > Artiodactyla > Balaenopteridae > Balaenoptera > Balaenoptera acutorostrata. The sequence continues at coordinate 4,938,911 of NC_080071.1, forward strand.
ACTATAACTGAAGAATGGCTGGAAATTAAACAGGTGGATAAAATGGAGTGGGCTCTGTTCCAAGCAGCATGTGCAAAGGCACTTAGGCATAATGCTGAATTAGATGGGGATTAGACATGGTTATGCTTTGGAGCCATTTATCTTGCTTCTAAAATGCTTACTTGCTTCCTAGCTACCCAAAGACATGCTGACCTTTGAGTGTTTTTATCTTTTGTTCATTGTTAGTGTACTGCTGAGATAACAAAATTCAGTGAAATCTTTCCACTCTGTATTTCCAATAAAGATCTTTGACCTTGGGTAGGATTTCTTTGGTACATGACCCCAGACTTGTTCTGCCTGATTGTTAATCCATATCACCATGGTGACTTAGCAAATCATTTGGTTTGGGTACCAACCAGGTGCCTTAGTTACATAGGTACATATATAAACACTGCTTGGTGATGGTGTGCACGGTATTGCTGAATAAGGCATCCTGTATTTATGTGATTGCATGTGGCAACAAAGAGCTAACTTTTTTTTGTTTGATTGCGTGTCCTAAGATCTCAGAAATTTCTACCCAGTCTTTAAAATGAGGCTGCATAAACTCCTGAAACATGATGTATTTGGTATTTTTTGAAGCACTGATGGGTTAAAAAAACAAACACAATAACATGCAATTGGAAAGATATAGTCACCAACTATAGCAGTAGGCTATGGTTTAATGCAATTATGCATTCTCAAATCATGTACTTGAGAAAGATGGAATTGCACATATTTGCTGAAAAATGTGTTATATAAAATCAACTGCTTCATAGAAGGAGAAATATAGAAGGGCAGTTAAGAGCACAAGCTATGGAATTAGACAACAAAGGAACAAATCCTGATCCTATTACATGGTAGTTATAAGATGTTGGGCACCAACTCTCAGTATCCACACTCCCAAAATCCACACTTATGAGGTCTTCGTGAGTATAAAATGAGACATTTCACATTAAGCCCTTAGAATAGAATCTGGCACAGAGTAGGCCCTCAGTATTACATAATCCTACAATTGAGGCAAGGTGTACAGTAACAGAGTGCTATTACATTATATATTTAACAGAAGGCAATAATTATACTTATTAAAACTTACTTTGGAGAAATTCCCAAGGGAATATATATATATTTTTTAACCTCAAATCACTGACATCATCAGATGCCAATCCCTAGGTGCCTGACCTGACATTTGTGTTGTTTGGAGTATTTCCAAACCTTCACGCTGAGTTCTTTTTTCAACTGCATGTCTCTCCATTGATGTGGATATTCTAGTTAAGATTTTACGGTGTGGTAGAGAACTACTTGCAATACATTCCTCTAAATTCTAACCTTTTCCTTCTTATTACTTCTATTCATTTTCTCATTTTTAAATCTAATGGTTCAGTGAAGAAGATGCAGAAGAAAAGACATTGGGCATCATTCACCTATTATTCAAATCAGGGCTGTTTCTAGGATGGGGGAATTAACAATTGCAATGCTTTTCATCAGTAGCTGTTCTCTTAACTCAAGGAACAGTTTTTTGTTTGTTTTTGTACTAACAGAAGAGTGAATAAAACACTGGAAAGTAAGTGGCTTGCACATTTTTTATTATTTGCCTAGTTTCTGCATTAATTAATTCACAAGTTTGCTTTATCTTATTGAATTTATGGACATTTATTTCTAGCAGACTTGAAGAGGTATTTTCCCCTTTCTCTTTGCAGTTGTATCTTCAACATTAGCAAGAATCTTTTATTAGCTTTCTCTTTTTCTATGTAATTTGACTCCCTTGTTTTCCTTTAATTTTATAGCCAGCCTCAATAGCTACTCTTTGAAAACTTCAGAACAGAAAGGCCAGTGTTTCTTTACACAAAAACAATTTTCCTTCCTATCACATGTAAACTACTTTTAAATGTACAAATCTGAGTTAGAATTTACACAAAACAATCCTCTACCTATATGTTGTCTTTAACTACTTTGTATCTGTTTTATCTTTAATTGATTCTTCTCATTCAACTTTGACTCAAACCCTTGCCCCAGCTTATTCTGAATGGTGAGACTATGAGCAGTTTATTGCTTTTGACTTATCTATGCTTTATAATTTTTTCAATAACCATATATTACTTTTGTAACAAGAAGAAGCACAAAGCAAATGGATTTTTTAAAATCTGTACTTTTTAACTTTCCTGAAATTCTCTGGAAGTGAATCTTCCTCATTTCATCCCCTGGAAGATGTTCTTGGTATCATATCTTAATCCTTCTCATTTCACAATATGTAGAAATACTGTCATTTGTAAACAGATTTTAGCTCCTCCACTAGAAAAAGTGTCAGATGCAAATCCATTTTGGAATTTCTCACCATACCTTAGAGAGCGGTTTTTAGAAAATATGGTAATGTAGAGAAGGTGAACCTAGAATTAGAATGAATGGCCCTGTATTAACAAAAAAACTTCAAACTACCCTTCAACATAGTTTTCTTTTGGCTATTCCTTCAACCTCTCCACCTCCTTAACAAATTTTGTCCTTTATAAAATCAGACAACTCACCTGTCTCCTTTTTTCTAGACTGTCTTCGAATTTTTTTTTTCCAATCCTCTTGATACTTAAAAAGAATTGCAACCAATTTAAATAGGCTTGTTTAACCACTAAAATAAGAGTGCATAATCCCAGCAAACCCACTACTGGGCATATACCCTGAGAAAACCATAATTCAAAAAGAGTCATGTACCACAATGTTCATTGCAGCTCTATTTACAACAGCCAGGACAGGGAAGCAACCTAAGTGTCCATCGACAGATGAATGGATCAAGAAGATGCGGTACATATATACAATGGAATATTACTCAGCCATAAAATGAAATGAAATTGAGTTATTTGTAATGAGGTGGATGGAGTTAGAGTCTGTCATACAGAGTGAAGTAAGTCAGAAAGAGAAAAACAAATACCGTATGCTAACACATATATAAGGAATCTAAAAAAAAAAAAAAATGGTTCTGATGAACCTAGGGGCAGGACAGGAATAAAGATGCAGACATAGAGAATGGACTTGAGGACACGGGGACGGGGAAGGGTAAGCTGGGACGAAATGAGAGAGTAACACTGACATATATACACTACCAAATGTAAAATAGATAGCTAGCGGGGAAGCAGCTGCATAGCACAGGGAGATCAGCTCGGTGCTTTACTACCACCTAGAGGGGTGGGATAAGGAGGGTGGGAGGGAGATGCAAATATGGATATACGTATGCATACAGCTAATTTACTTTGTTATACAGCAGAAACTGACACAACATTATAAAGCAATTATACTCCAATAAAGATGTTTAAAAAAAATACTTTGGTGAAAAAATGACGATACCATGGGAAGACACTCTGTATTTCATCTATGCATTGACATATCCTAATACTCTCATTTAATGAAAAGTGACAAACACCCTATTATCTTCCAGATCCAATTTATTGTACAGAAATATTCCTCAGTTTCTTGATTACAGATTTTGTGCACTTATAAATAATTAAAAAGTACTTAAAATTAAGATGTCTTTGCCCCTCAGATAGTTCATTCATTATTTCACTTTTGGCACCAACTGGGCTTCCAATGTATTTTGTAATTTTGTGAGTCTAATCACAGTGTGATATTTGATACAAAATTCTAAGTCTTTTTTTAATATGAAGATCAGTAATTCATTAGAAACTTATTATCAAGATAACTATGTTCCTATCATTTGTTTCTTTCTGAGACTTGCAGTATCATTGCTATCAAGGAAACTAATTAGGCTAGAGGACAGAGATTATTTTTTATTCCTCCAAACTGTACTTAAGTGCTATATTGGTGTCATGAATTTTTTCTAGTGAAAAATGACAATTACTTCATTCATAAACACTTACACTTTTGGAGCCCGAAGGTCTAGCAACTCAGAATCTCTGAGTGACACAATAATGCACTCTCACATTGTGAGTATTAAAATGGAACAATTTTCCATGAATCTAAGATAGTCTTGGTAAGATATTTAAAACACTTTATAGACTCAAAATTTAATTTGAAGGAACAGTTTAATCATAGTAGAGATTAAAGGTTATCTACTTGGTCTAAATACTAGCTACATAAAGCTTTTCTCCAAATTATCTAATATCTTCCTGTACCGTCCTGCCTTAGTATGCCTCATGATAGGAGACTTACTACCTTGTGATAGAGTGAACATAATAACTGTAATGTGATTATTACTTGTAGCAGTTTAGAAATTCCCTTTGTATTTAACAAATATTCTTCTTGAGAAAATGCACGCAATTAACTGGCTTGAAAAAAATGTGTGGGGTCATGGAGAGAAAATGTTCTGGGATTCCTCACGTGTGTTTAACCAATAGAAGAAAGTCTGTTGGGGGTGGCAAAGAGGGGACAGTGTTTGGAAAAGAGAAGGCCCCTGTTTCCATGGTACTACAAAAAGAATGCTAACATATTAACGCAGACAAGAATCATTGGATGATGAAGGGATTCAGAAACTGTGTCAAATAAGAAACACTGAAAGCAGACCTGATTAAAGCAAATATATACAAAGAGCAATGGGGAGAAGTGGTAGGAGTGGGGAAAGAGGTGGTGATTTCCCCTGGGAAGTGCCAGGCTTATCTTATCTAACGCCACTCTAGCACCAGGGAATGCACTTTAAAAGATGATGACCATGAGCTCAACGTGGAATGATTCCCAAAGACAATGACTCCCTCCCTTCCGATCTAGAGTGCTGCCTATAACCGATAACACCCAAGCTGAGGCGGGATGAGGGATGAAGAAGAGGGAGTTTTCTAAAGTCTATTTGAGGGCTTCCCTGGTGGCGCAGTGGTTGAGAATCTGCCTGCCAATGCAGTGAGACACGGGTTCGAGCCCTGGTCTGGGAAGATACCACATGCCGCGGAGCAACTAAGCCCGTGAGCCACAACTACTGAGCCTGCGCGTCTGGATCCTGTGCTCCGCAACAAGAGAGGCCGCGACAGTGAGAGGCCCGAGCACCGCGATGAAGAGTGGCTCTGGCTCTCTGCAACTAGAGAAAGCCCTCGCACAGAAACGAAGACCCAACACAGCCAAAAATAAATTAATTAATTAATTTTAAAAAAAAAACTGTATAAAGTCTATTTTGAGTTTTAAGAAGTTCAGTGCTGTTGCATAATTGTTCAAGTTACCAAGCAAAAGTTTTTTAATATCGTCTTCAGCGTATCTGGGCTATATGAGAAAGTGTTAAGATGTGAGTACCTAAAGGAAGATGTGTCAGGGGGAGAGAGAGTACTCAAAATAATGCCTCCAGGGTATCTTCATTAGTTCTCTTTTAAGTATACAACCCTACGTGCATATTTGACAAATTATCCCAAGCTTTTTTCTCAAGCAACAAGTAAAGATCCAGATGAATAGGACAGTATCCTTGAGGAAACCTTCATGCAGCTATTTTTAAATTAGCCTGCCATGTTCATTTTGGAGTAGGTTATTATGTTTAGCTTAAAAGAGCCTATGTTTCAAAATGATTTCTTTTGTGAAACTAGCTGGGGTTTCAAAGGCTATGTTTCTGAAAGGAAAGTGGTCCTCTTCTTGATTAGCAAATCTCCAGATGTGAAACTCAGTTTCACACAGGAGAAAGAATGGCCCAAAGAGAACTTTAGATATACAACAAATATGAGCGAACACCATTATTTTGAACTGAGCCATGTCTCCCTGGTTGAATAAAGAAGTAATAATGGTAAGAGTGACATTCACACTGAGCCATGTTGGTGAGAAATCATATTGAGGACATAGACAGAATATTCTGTTTATGTTATAGAAGGAGGCAGTCCAAAAGAGAGGAGAAGCTGTGAAACCCAGCCACATAAAAGAGGAATAATCCATTCTAAGGACACCTCTAGGTAGCTGACCCATAGAAACACCACAGTTCACAAGGCCAACAGCAAATACATTCTCTTCCCTTCCAAACCTGCTTTTACTATCAAATATTACATCTCTTTCTCAAAACTCAACCAGCAACTCACTGTCCTTTTAGTCAACTGCCATTAAGTGCCAGTAAATGAGCTGGGTACTGGGGATTGAGAGGGAAATAAGACAGACATCACCCATACATTTGTAGAGTCTGCAGTCTAGTTCATGTCCTCTAAATCTTTTACTTCTATTATTGAAACATTTCTCTACAAAACCCATCTCCATTCTTGCAAGTGCTGCCAACTCCACTCTATTTTCTATGAAGCTGGAAGAAATAACTTTTAAACACCAAACCCAACCCAACCCAACCCAAAACAAACAAACAAACCACCAAGAAAAGATCATATCCCTTCCCTGCTTGAAATGGCTAGTGTGTCCCCGAGGATAAAACTCAAACTTTTCATTGAGATGATTAAGGTTCTTTATAACCCAGCCTCTGCCTAAGTTTCTGGTCTTTCCCCTTCCGAAAATAAACTCCAGAATCACAGAACTCCTTATGATGACAGTACTATATCTCCCTTTTCATTATTTCTTTATTTTTTTCTGCTTGCAGTGCACGTCTGCCTTCTTAACCTGGTTAAATGCCACTCACTCTTTAAGGTGCAGTGCAAATACCCTTTGAAATCTTCACCAACACCCAGAGGGGCGTCTGTGACTCTCCTCTCTGGGTTTCCATGGAGAACAGTATTGGCCTTCATGCTTGACCTCTGAGTGCAATCCCAAGTAATTTTTCTTCTGGGTAGATTTTCATTACCTCTGAAACTGAGGTAACCATTCTAAAATGTCTTGCACCGGGCTTCCCTGGTGGCGCAGTGGTTGAGAATCTGCCTGCCAATGCAGGGGACACGGGTTCGAGCCCTGGTCTGGGAAGATCCCACATGCCGCAGAGCGACTGGGCCCGTGAGCCACAATTACTGAGCCTGCGCGTCTGGAGCCTGTGCTCCGCAACAAGAGAGGCCGCGATAGTGAGAGGCCCGCGCACCACGATGAAGAGTGGCCCCCGCTTGCCACAACTAGAGAAAACCCTTGCACAGAAACGAAGACCCAACACAGCCAAAAATAAATTAATAAATAAATAAATTTAAAATGTCTTGCACCTGGCTACATTATACATTGTAATCACCTACATTTCTCTATCTCTACCCCAGTCTACAGATCTACTTGAAGGCAGGATCCTCATTTGTTTGTATTCACAGTGCCTAATACAGTGCCTGGCATGGCCTAGGCGCTCGACATGTTTATACTGTAAGGAAAAAGGGAAGTGAGGAAGGGAGGCAAGGAGAGAAAGAGGAATAATTTCTCTCATCAGAACTGAAACCTCATTGCATTCATTTTACTATATGCCTTTCTCCACTACCCAGTTTTGTCTTACACTTAGCAGCGTATTTAACATTCACTGTATAATAGAACTCACAAGCAAAACTGATTAAAATGAATTTATGCACAAGGGTTTCAAATACTGATACTGAAAATTATCCAAGATATGTTTAGCATGGTAAGAAAATTGCCGATCCTGTTTGTATAAAGAAATGCATCAATATCTATTTGCATAGAGTGCTTCTGTTAAGACTAAGAAACTTAACAGTGGTTTTCTTGAATAATGGGATGGAGGATTGGGGAGTAAGATTTTATTATTACGTTATACCATTTATATATGAAAAGAAAGGTATACTTAGTTTAAGACAAATGATATAAATAATAGCAAGAACACTACAAGTTAAGGGGATTTCAAAATGCCTTAATTATGTATTTACAATTTCCCTAAAGGATAATATTTTCCTATAGCCTATAATCTTTCCAAGCACCAAACAGATACATATTCCTACAAACACCTAAATAGATTTATTTTAGTTAAAAAAAAATGACTCTACTGAATAAATATCCTTTTACTTCTCAACCAATAACGGTCTAAAGAAGTGGTAACACAATGTGGTCCACAGAGTTGCATCACCTGAAGCACCTGCACGCTTGTTAGAAATGCAAATTCTTGGGCCCCAACCAACACTACTGAATCTGAACCTTTAGGGGGCAGGACCCAGGAATCTGTGTGGTATCAAATCCCTCAGGTTATTCTAACGCATACTTTAGTCTGAGAAACTGCTCTGAGAGCTTTATTCTTGAGGACTTTACAACCTACCAGTACCATCTGTTGGTAGGTACTGTCCCAGAGTCAAGACACAGAGTCCCAAAGGGGAATACGCCCATTCAATATCAGTTGTCATGTGCTGTATTAAAGACTGAGAATAGACAGAACGCCTGATGAACAGATACCTACACCTGCAGATGCACACTCCAAGAAAGCTTGCAGCTTATTAGAGGAAATGTGTGTAAACAAACAAATATCATTATTTATTTATTTATTTTTAAGTACAAGTAAGGAGCTGGTGGGGCACAGAAGCTGTAGAGATCAGGTCAATAAGAGGAAGTCAAAAAATGCTCCAAAGTTGTGGTGACATTTAAACCAAGTCTTGTCAAAAACGTTAGCCACCATTATGTGTAAAAGTAAGTAAACAGAAATAAAAATCTAAGCAGATACTCACTGAGCACTTACCATGTACCAAGCACTGTTTCTGAGGCTCTGTCCCTGGGCCTGAATATGCAAGACAGTCAGTCCAGGCCAAAGGAGAGTAGCAAGCACACCCTAGGCATTCAATAAATCTCTGGTTCAATAAATGAATAAGCATGAAAATACCACATATTTGGTTAAATTCTTCATAAAAGAGAAGGATTTTTTAAATGTCATCTTGTCTAGAATTCCTGAAATCAAAAGGGATAAACTTGCCATTATCTGTATTATTTGTGTATTTTGAAAAATTGCTTTCATGGTTTATAAAAATTTGAATAACCGTTAAAATCCCTTATTAAAAACTCCTATACTGCTTTATAATAAACAACATTTATGAATTTCTTGCTGGGTATAGAACACTATTTTATATGTTTTCCATATGTTTATACAGACTACAACCATTTTTGAAAAGGCAGTTCAGTATTTCAAATCATGGGCACTTTTGAAAACACTTTCTACAGCAGGACACTAAAGTGACTTAAAGGGTAAGTAAACCAGTGTTTAATTTTCTTATTTCTGCAGGGTTTTTTTAAGTGAAGCCATTCCATTTTCTGTTGGTTTGTGGGCACTGCACATTCTGGAGTTTTATGGCCTAATCCACATCTTTATCTAAATTAATGTTTATCATAATAATCATTATTGGTGATGACCAGCAGGCTGGCATAATCTCAATGTTTTCACATTTTCCATTAATATTAATTCTTGTCGCTCACTTGGGATTACCACAAATAGGTTTATGTATCCACTGCCAGGATTATACGAGGTAAAAATGAAGGTAATTAGCTGTGCTTGTAAGAACATACAGGCATTAAAGCACCAACACTCAGCTATTTGCCGGAAGCTACCCATTGGAAGCACAGAAGAAATCATAATAATGCCAGTTTGGCAATTATGTTTTGGGAAATCACTCATTTTCCAGGCAGAATTTAGAAGAGGGAACCTCACCGTTAGTGAAATTTAATAATAGAAGTGTTCTGATTGTTGGGGTTTGAAAAACAGGGAATCTCTCCCAAAGAGGTACATTCTCCATCTGCAAGACACTGAATGAAGCTTCACAGAGACTCTGTTACATCTTCACAAAATCCAAGCAATATCAGAATAATTTTACTGGGTCTATTTATTAACAGCTGTGTGTAAGGACCTACTAGAAACCCCTTCAATTAGATGGGAATACATCCTTATACATTTCAAAAGCCCAGAAAACCTTCAGAGGTCAATATTGGTTAAGAACATGAGATTTGGAATCAGACAAAGGTAGATTCAATTTTCATTTCTGTACTTTACTTGGGAAGGTTCATTTCTTTCCAAGGGTGTTGCAAATACTAGACGACCACAAGTAAGCACTCAACAGTATCTCCATTTCCTAGATGAGGAACCTAAGCCTGAGAAGTTAAATAATTGGTTCCAGGAGCCATAGCAAGCAAGCAGAAGTTCTAGGCTACAAACCTATCCTAGTTGACTCCTCAAAGCATGTTAGTTCTATCTCCTACTTCCACAACACTGTGCTGATAACCCATATGTAAAAAAAGGGACAAACCTTTTAAAAACAAGAAGGAGGGGGACTTCCCTCTTGGCGAAGTGGTTAAGAATCTGCCTGCCAATGCAAGGGACACAGGTTCAAGCCCTGGTCCGGGAAGATCCCACATGCCACGGAGCAACTAAGACTGCATGTCACAACTACTGAGCCTGCGCTCTAGAGCCCGTGAGCCACAACTACTGAGCCCTCATGTCACAACTACTAAAGCCCGCCGAACTAGAGCCCATGCTCTGCAACAAGAGAAGCCACCGCAATGAGAAGCCCGCACACCACAGTGAAGAGTAGCCCCCGCTCACCACAACCAGAGAAAGCCTGCACACAGCAACGAAGACCCAATGCAGACAAAAATAAATAAATAAAATAAATAAAATTATATATAAAAAAAGGAGAGACAAACATTCAATAAACAATGCAAAAGAAATGCAGCTATCACAGTTTGGGGGAAAAGATGGTGTAGGATACCACTTGGAATCTGTGTCTTCTTTTTTCCATATTTTAAAACCAGGCTCCTTGCTTTTCATTTATCTTTTTAAAATTACTGATATTCTAAAAATGACAAAGATAGTGCATGCTGATGAAAAATATCCTAGATGTTACAACCTAGATGTTTGTAAAATAAGAGAAGTCTGTCCTCACTCTTCTCAACTCAAGTCTGCTAGGTTGGATAGCACCTCTTTAGACTTTTTCCAGTAACAGATGGGTAAAAGTGTACCATTTAAGTGGAATACTGTTCTGCACACAGCATTTTCTTCTTGTGATACTGCTCCCTTCTCTATTTTCTTCTATTCCTTTTTCCAGAAGATTGGGTATAAATACGTTTATTTCTCAGATAGTCTACTCTCTGTTGATATTCAACAACAACTGAAATACATAGTTTAAATAGTAAATACCCACAGTAAAAAGGGAATATTTGGGGTAAGTTTCATAGACTCATAGATTTCTGTGAAATAGAGAGGGCTTCTTCTGCTCCCAACAAAATGCCTGAACTGGCTTAAAAAAAAGAAACAAACCCAAAAAGCAATCAAAAAACACTGCCACGAAGCCACTCAGAAAAGAGCAGAAGTGTGTACACAGAAAAGTGATTCTTGGACTAACAGTCCACATTTTATGGAGATAATGCACTAAAGAAAATAACATTTCAGTACTGCATGGATCACGGTAGTAACATACTGGGAAAATTTTGGGTGACAGAAATCCAAGAGTTTTTTTTTTAATAAGGTATTTATGACTATGTGCAGAGAGGCACTACATGTCTCAGTCTCTTTGGCAACTAGATGTGACAACAACTAAGTTCTCATGAATTAAATGTGAGTAAATGTGATGTATACAACTTCCACATCAGTTCCTTAAAAGAACAGCCATTTCCTTTACTTCCTCCCTCATTTACCCGTGGGCTAGAATGCAGATGCACAGCTGATCCAGAAACCCTTGGAAATGATGAGGTACAGGAGAAAAAGAACCTGGGGTAACCTTGCCCATTAAACCTATCTCCTCAAGACAGCCATCCTACCTCTGGATGGTTGCACGAGAGAGAAACAAACATTATTTCACTTGGGCTTTTGAAGCTTTTGACCTTTTCGTTGCAGCAGCTTTGCTTTTACCAGAACTAATATGCAAACAGGTACCTACAGAGGGGGAACTCCCATAATAAAAACCTAATAGTTGGGCTCTGGGCAGTGAGGAAACATGATCCTTATTTAGCCATGGCCGCATGCATGGCAACACAGTTGCTTTTGCCCAGAATACTGAAGTGTGTTGGCTTCCTTTTGTTGCTAATAAATAAGCAAGACTCTACAAAATAGAGGTAAAAATCAGGGAAGAATTAAGAACTATCCTTTTTGCAAGCAGATGAGGGAATGAATGTAACTGCTCTAAAGGATGCTCTCTGCCCATGGCCTGCAACCTAAGTTAACCAGGAATCTGGAAATGTGTGGCCTTCCATGTTGGCAAAGGTAACTGAACTCAGAAGTTAGAGCTTTGATGAGCAACAAGTCCTATCTTTCCTGAGTCCATTGCTGTTTGAAATTCTAGTGCTTCCTTTTCTAATCTAGTATCTTCTACCGTGCACTTAGCTTTTAAAGTCTTTTAAAGGGGAGCACTAGATGTGAACTCCTAGGTCTCCAAGGTTCAATAGACATGAACTAGTAGGAGATACCTCACCTTAGGGTGGTAATTTACTTCTCCAGAAACCTATATTAGGGTTGAAGCTATTACTGGAAAAGTCCATTGACATCTTCTTAACACCATTCAAAAGGACTTATTAAGAAAATGAGGCAGATAATTTTCTTTCCTCAGCAAGCTAAAATAGGTCAGCCACAAAGTGCCAAAATAATTACTGACTGAAGTACTATCACCCCAGAAAATTAAATCACATTCATTTCTCTCTTTTTCACATAAGATGAATTCTTGACACATATTCAACAACAAATTTCCTAGTGAATTTGTGAGCCAAGTCTCCAACAGCCCTATATAAATATATTCACTTGTAGTATAAATTTACCTTAAACTTTTAAATTCAAGATACTTTGTCCTATTATATCATGGTTACAACATCCAAAATTAAAGCACAGATACAATAGTAATTCAAGTAAGAAGGAATTTAGCTAAGGTCAATCTTAACTTTAGATCAAGTTTATGCACTAATGGATTCAGGCAATCTCTACTCAATATCTTCAAGACCTAAGTAAGTCAACAGCCTGACAAACAGAAAACTGTCTTCAGCATAAGATCAAAATATCAAAAATCATTATGCTGTTCAGTTCTCATATTTTTAACACAGTTCTATGAATCAATTCAAGGCCATAGGGGATAAAATATCAAGAATTAATAAGTAGAGCTAACTTATTTTGTTCCAAGCCTACAGACCTGAATATTTGTCAATATTCTTACTCCTAATTTTAGCCCTAAATTCTTAATATTATCTATTATTGATCTTAAAAAAAAAAAACTTGAGAAAAAAGTTAATACTAATTTTCTAAACTAAAATTTTGAATTGTTTTGATAATATGTATGAAAATAATTTAGGAATTAACATTTGAAGTCTGGGCACTTACTTTTACATGATGATTTAAAAATATTATTCTCCATCACTATCATGGCCCTTTCATTTAAAGTTATTTACTTCTTTCAAAAATGGTGATTTTTATTTTCATGGAAAGTTGTTAAATAACTACTCTCAGAGACAAATATTAGTTCTATCGACAGGCTATGATTGATTTCCATCAGCAGTACATCTGACAACATTCTTCTTATTTAGCTTGTTGGTGAATAAGAATATGGACCAGGGCTTCCCTGGTGGCACAGTGGTTGAGAATCTGCCTGCCAATGCAGGGGACACGGGTTCGAGCCCTGGTCTGGGAGGATCCCACATGCCGCGGAGCAACTGGGCCCGTGAGCCACAACTACTGAGCCTGCGCGCCTGGAGCCTGTGCTCTGCAACAAGAGACGCCGCGATAGTGAGAGGCCCGCGCATCGCGATGAAGAGTGGCCCCCGCTTGCCGCAACTAGAGAAAGCCCTCGCACAGAAACGAAGACCCAACACAGCCAAAAATAAATAATAAATAAATAATAAATTAATTTAAAAAAAAAAAGAAAAGAATACTGACCAAATGCTCATTATCAGAACTGAGAGAACATATTGAAGCCAAATGAAAGTGAAGCTGATAAAATGAGGTGTCATTATATGTCAGGTTAGACTGTGCCTCTTTCTTGCTACCAGATACCACTACCAGTAATATTACTTTGTCCAATTAGACATATCATTATTTTTTAAATGTTTTGTGGTCAGAAGTCAGCATTAATTTGGATAGTAGATACCTCTTGTAACTTTAGTATGGACTGCCTTGGTATCATAAAGTAAATTTGTTCCAAATGGGAAATAGTATTATCATTGCCAGCACAATGCACTGAACACTGTAGGTGCATAATTAATGATAACTTTTAGTGACCTTGAGGACAATAAAGTGAATGGAACTTGGGGCACAACTGTTTTCAGCTGCCTAAGAACTTAACAATAAATTAATGTGAAAAATGCAGTATCAGTGATCGTTTTATTGTTATTGATAATTTAGTACATCATCAATACATGGAAAGTTCAAGGTGGAAACAAGATAATTTAGTCCAATTTCCTTATTTTACAAGTAAGAAAACAGAGGCTAAGGGATTTAAATTAATTTTCCAAGGTCAAAACCTTGAGCCATAATGGTAACTTTGGGCTCAGGCCAACTTCTTCTTGCTAAACCATCCTGCCTTCTTAACTGCCTTGAGTCTTAGTGTTTTTATTCTTTTGACACCTGAGACATGCAAAAAGGCAAAAGGATGCTTAAGAAAAATAGTAGAAGATGCATTATCCCTAACCATTCACCATATAGTAAATTAGCTACCTAACTATTCCATCCACTTTAAGATATTTAATGTGTCCAACATTATGGTGCACTTATGTCAAAGGAACATTAACTTCATTCTCTTTTCTCCAAGGCAACCTGAATAGGAAATAAACAAAAGTGCACTTGGGAAGAGGGTGTAATACTTTTTAAAAGCAATCTTATCTCTGCATTAGTACTGAGATAGCTGAGCCACTAGATTGTTTTTCCAATTTACTAGGCTTGTGGGTTTTCTACAACACTCATGTAGAATATACATCCTGTAGACATTGCATTTTACTCGACTTTTCCAAAGGGAATTCATAAAATAATTTAACTGATCCTTTCTCTGGCTCACCTAGCTAGCTTGGATCAGTGGATTACAGAGAATTCAGCCCTAAATCTAGATGAAAGTCTGTTTATGTTTTAGCACACTGATGGATTATTCTTTAAGGGACGTAAAGGAAGAAAATTTTTCAGATGATGCCATCAACATGGTTTAATAAATTGTGGATATTAAAGAAACTATACATTCTTTAAAAATAAAGTAAATTTTGGTTAGGAGTTTTTATAGAAAACTCATTAACTAGTTGAAGGTCAGAGATTGAGTAATAATCAAGCATAATCAGTGTATGTTCATGTGAGCCAGGAAATAGCATCAGGAAATATAAGCTATACTTTCCTTATAATCATTAACTCCTGAGTTCCAAGGAACTCATTATAGTGTTTTTGGAATATGCAGATTCCTATTTCTTTTTCTTCCAATTTATGAATAAGCTTGCTACACTAAGAACTCCAGAAAAAGGTGGGCATTTGCAATTCAAAACCAATTACTCAAACTGAATTAACTGGTCTAGTTTGTGGGTTAAAAGTAGGGTAGAACTTGGTCAATGATTATAAGCTTTTTTTTTTTTTTTTTTTTAAGGATTTTCTTTTTAATTAATTAATTTATTTATTTTTGTCTGTATTGGGTCTTCGGTTCGTGCGAGGGCTTTCTCCAGTTGCGGCAAGCGGGGGCCACTCTTCATCGCGGTGCGGGGACCGCTCTTCATTGCGGTGCGCGGGCCTTTCTCCATCGCGGCCCCTCCCGTTGCGGGGCACAGGCTCCAGACGCGCAGGCTCAGCAATTGTGGCTCACGGGCCCAGCTGCTCCGTGGCATGTGGGATCTTCCCAGACCAGGGCTCGAACCCGTGTCCCCTGCATTAGCAGGCAGATTCTCAACCACTGCGCCACCAGGGAAGCCCCATAAGCTTTTTGAAATGAGGGAAATTATGTTTTATTTCTAAATATTCCTAACACCATAAACAATAACTTAAATACAATTCTTACTGGGTGATATCCATAGCATTATTTGTTATGGCACAGATTTAGGTACCCTATGTGTCATTATGTTCCTGAAATGGAATTCCATATAATACAATATCTACTAACATTAAAATTACATATACCAGAACTGGAACCGACGTTCATAAATCCCAAATATTTTCTCAAATAGATTAGCATTTATAGAGATGGGTCTGGGCCAGTTTTATCTCAATATGTTGGTTTATCTGTGTTCAAAGTTAACTTAAAAGTTTACATAACCAAGTTATATAACAAGTTTATAGAACACCTTATGCCTCCGGGCAGGAAGGCAGCAAAGATGTGAATCTTGGCAATTTATACATGCGTCTTTGTGAATATCCATGTTTATTACCCTTCTGCATGATCAATTTCACCTTTTTTTGGTAATAATCTGGCCATTTTCACTCCCCAGAATACATGTAAACTAAATTCTTTCAGAAGACGTAAACATCTTTGTTTAAACATTTCATAGCTTAGTCTGAAATTGAAATCACAGATTGTCGATTTTCTTTACCTTTCACAAATCTTGCTTTATCCTTCTAATCTGTAATTAAATTGATAATAACTACATTCTATAGTACAATGACAATCCCCTTCTTATATACTCTGAATGTATTTGTCTTGTCTATATTTAGGCAAAAAGTGAAAAGTATAAGTGAATTCTTGAAAATCTACCCACTGTAAGTTTCAACTTGTGTTATTTATAAATTCACTTAATAAATATTTATTTGTGCCTGTCTACTAACAAGGATTATATAGAGTGGAGATGGGGAAACAAATATAGATAAAACAAAGCTTCCAATCTCCAGGAGTCTATAATTTAATTAAGGAGATTCGTGTTACACACAGAAATACTTTTAACACTGGGTCAAATTCAAAAGTGGTCAGTTATATAAAAGAGGAAAACATGATATAGCGGTTGAGAAACTGATCAGATCTAAACTGACTAAGAGGTTTCAGGGAAGGTTTTGGGAACACAATGTGTCATGAACAATAGAGGCTGAGAGGTGGCTCTCTTTTGAGAAACGTAGATGATATTCAAGTGATTTGGAGAAAGGTTTGTAACTGACCCAAACGGGGATTTCTTTTCCATCTTTAGTATTTGTGTGCTTTTACAAGTACACTCAGGGATACTAATGACTATGCTTTTCTCACTCCCTCAGTATGGCTCCAACTACCTCTGTTACTCCCTGCTACTGACTTTCTGCTACATGTTTCTGGTTGTTTTGCAGATTACTCACTAAATCTGATGCCTGCTTTTGCATACCAGATCCTATGTCTGATCATCTCAACATAATTCCATACAATGGGCAAGGCAAGACAGACAAAGTGTGGACTGGATCTTTATAGACACCTGCAAGGGCATTCCAGGTAGAAGAAATCGTATAACCACTGGCCTCAAGTCAATACATAGTGAGTGGTTAACAGAAGGTTGTGGGGATTCTGGCACCTGCTGAGTATAACTGTTCCAATTATGCATTCTGGAATTGGGGAAATAACCACAAGACAGGTTTGGGGACCCACTGGGCTCACTGTGAGACAGATCTGAGTTAAAACTCCATTGATCACCTGACCTCCTTAAGACTCTCCTCTGACTTCAGGGCCACAGTAACATTTTGGGTGTCCTGGAATTAGTGTCAGTTTAGAGCCACTGTCTAGTAGTCCTGGAGTGTTCTGATTATTTCCTTTTCCCAAATGCATAGTTACTCTGATAAAAGGCCATAGGTCTTTTAGGTCCAGAAGGCTGGAAGAAAGATCAACAGTATACATTTTTGGTAGTATACTGGGGTCCTTCCACAAGAGGACCTGATCTCCCTTTTGTTCAAGTGTCTGTAAACTAGGCTACATGTATCAGAGTGCTAAGAATTTAGGCCATAAGGAAAATGAACTTCAAATATTCTAGTACCTTGAATTTAAGGCAAGGAGATTAGGTGCCATTCTGCAGACAACTGGGAATCCTGGGAATTGTATATTGCATATCGCTAAGTAAGGAAGTTCCATCATTAGGAATACAGGATATTTTTCCTAAAACCATCTGGAAATGTTAGAGAAATAATCAATATAAACAATAAGACCAATTAGGAAGCTATTGCAATACCATCATATGAGATGATAAAGATAGTGGTAGTAGGAAAGGTAATTGGGCTTGAAGAAGGGATGTGAAAAACTTAAAAATCTTGGTTGAACATAACCAGATATATGAGCTGGAGAGAAGATAAAGAAGGTTTTAAGTGGGCCTGAATATTTGATGATTGTTAGAACTTTTAATAAAACCAGGTCCTGTAATGTAACAGAAATGGTAAAAAAAATAGTTCAAGTTTTGAAAGTCATTAATCTCTAAACAAGTTGCAGTTAAGCTAAGGTACTAGACATCCAGGTGGAAACGTTCAACATTCAGTTAGAAATGTTGATCTAGATTTGAAGGAAGGAGTAAGCACTTGGGCTTCTGAAATAAGAATTACCTACATGGCCTTGGGAGTGGGGATGAATAAATTACCAAGGAAAGAATGTAGACAAAAAGCAGAAATTGGGCAAAACCCAGAGGGCACCTAACTTTAAGAAAACATGATGAAGGGAATAAATCCATGTAGGAAACAGAGAAAGATTAATCAGGGAAACCAGAGGAGAATGAATGTATTACAGCAGACATATCAATAAGGAGAGGATTAAAAAAGGTGATTATTGCCAGGTTAAAATGTGAGAGACTCAAGGATGAAGAGGTATAAAAGAAGTTAATAACCTGTGTAGCTTCTATAGAATACAATGGGAAGAACCTAGATTTAACAAGTTAAATGTATGTTGTGAATTGATGATGAATAAAATGAAGTTGGAAACGTATGCTGTCATTAGCAGAATTCAGGGAATAAAGGAGAAATTATACAGCTAGACAAAGACAACTGAGGGAAGATTTTGTTTGATACATGAGAGTCTTGAGTGGGTTAATAGTTTCTGAAGAAGAATCTAGTAGATAATCAAAACTGAAAATGATGAACATAAGGGGATAATATAGAATGTTTCCTAAGGCAATAATGGAAAAGGTTGGAACGAAGAATATGGGTTAAGGGGTTAAACTCGGAAAATGAAACCCATTTCTCTCTTTGACCAAGAAGGCAAAATAAAAGAATGCATCAAGATATAGAGCAAATATTCATTGGAGAATAAGCACATTGAAGGATTTTATTTAGGATAGTCTTAATTCCAAAGAAATAACAAATCAGGCCATTATAAGTGAGGCCATCAGAATAATTGAGGAGGGGTTAAGAGTTGGATTGGGGCATATTGAGTAGAAGTTCTTGGGGTCTGAATCAAGGTGCTATGTCTCCTCTGGTGGACCCTTAAGCCTCTTAAGCATCATTTTATTCATGTTAATTCTCCTCTCATGGTCCTAGTGGTTTTGGTATGTGTCAAAGGGATATTCACAATATATTTGAAAGAAAGGTGGGACATCACAACTAGAAGCTGCTAATGTTGTGTGTCAGAAAAAGGACATGAGAGAAGATATAAATTGAAGGGAAAGACAGTTTCAGATGATATTCCTGTAAGTTTCATCCAGCAGAGAGCAATGAGTAGTAGTGCACTCTAATAATTTATACTATAGCAGGAGGTTAAAAAAAAGTTCATTTTGTAAATAACTAAGTAAAGGGCCTTACACTTTATAATTATACACGTTTTTAAAAATACCAATAAAGATGTACTATTTATTATATATATAATTTATTAATAAAATATGAAAGAATAAGATGAACACTTTAAACAATTCATTTACATTCAATAAAATAATGGTCAGACTGTCTAAAAGAGTTTCTGTACTGAGCAAATCTTATCATCCTGAAGCTGCTACGATTGGCTCTATTGCCTAGGTCTGCTATTATAACCACCTGAATAATTATTTATATTGTAAATTAAGGATCCATTGAGGTCGTGAGTTTTAGGTAGGGTACATGTAATGTTGGATGCTGTGAGTCCAAGCAATAGCACAGCAAGAATGAATGAGGACATTTTTGATGTTTTCTGGTTTAGTGTCTCTGGGCTGCTTATATCTATGGTGTATTCTATAGGGCTTGACTTATTTACCCCACCGCAGGAGACACAATTCAAATGAAATTAGGGTACATTTTTCCATTACATTTTTATTTTCTGTCCTTTCATCTGAAGCCTAAGGAACATGACCTTATAAGTGGAAAGGGGTAAAGAGATGATCAATCATGGCTTTTAAGAGCTACAGAGAAAGAATCTGCTATACCTTTTTTCTTTATATCCAACATAAGCAAAATACAGCAAGTAATGATGTCGGATGCAATAAAGATTTTATTATCATTTTATTGGAATGAACATCCTATCTTATTCATATTTCTACCTATATAGTTTATTTATCCCAAACTTTTAGTAATAAGGTTAATGGCTTTCCGCACTTCTTCACATTCCTGCACTATTTTATGCTTTATGCATATATGTATATAAAATGGCAAAATATAACAATCCGAGGACAAACACAACCCAAGATATTAGTTACATAATGATAAATTAATAGGTGCACCGTTTATTGTACTTAATCAGTAAATGACATCTTAATTCACTGTTGACTCTCCTCTCATTTTTTTCCTGCTCTGCTTCCGGAAATACCAGTTCATTAAGACCAACCATAATTGAAAATATAACTAACTTTAATAAGCACCAGTTTTTTGCACTCTGCCTGGCACATTATACTTCTTTGTTTTATCTAATTCTTACACCACTTCTCGAAGTCATGAGTTGCTTTTCTTATTTCATAAAGAGGTTATAACTTACCTAAGCTCTAAGGAGTGACCTTACAGGGATTCAAATTTAGGTCTTCTGGCTACAAGTGTCCTTTCCACTAATATCATGCTGAGCAGAAAAGAGTATTGAAATATGTTAAAGCTAGTGTTCTTTGTCAACTCATTGAGACACATTTCAATAGAAAAGAACTAGCAAAGTGAACCCACCAATATCTTCCTAAATTCTTGAGAAACTACAAAAAAATGGGCAGATTTGGAAATTAGAGGTTTGTCCAAATACATACCTAATGAGTCAAAGGGGAATAACTTTTAAAATAATTTAAAAAACAATGTAATTGCCATTTACAGAAAAATTAAATTATATATAACTAGACATGGCAAGAACATAAAGCAGAAATATTGACTTTGTGCACATAAATATGAGTATTCTCATAACATTTAAAAATTAATCAAGAACTGTATAATTTAACGCTGAAAGATTGAATGATGGTGAACTATATATCTGCTATTAGTTTAACTGGCATGCAACTATATCTACTATACTTTATCAATATTCATCTTGAATTATGTGTGTCCTTCCAGTACGAGTACCCTCACATTAAAAAGTGACTATCTTACAGATATAAATTCCCAACTTTTCATTGCTTTAGTTTTCTCATCTAGGAAACAGAAGTACCAAACCCCCTTCTCATATATCTCAATGATTAATAAAAAGTGAGATATAAAAGCACTTTGAAAGAAATTTGCTTACCATTAAGGTCATAGTATTATGATTCACAATTATAGTCAGAAAGCTTAAGTTAATTTACTTTAATCAACCTGTCCAGTAATACCTATTATTTTTAGGTAAACAAGACCATGAAATAGTCCACAAATAAGAAAAAGAGTAAATTATTTTAGTATAATTCAATCGTAAATCCAATTATAAAGGAAACATTTAAAAAAGGCATATTTGATTGAAAAAAACCTCTGATCTCTTAAGTATCCAATATCATCAGAGGCCTAAATAAAGTCAATTTATAAGACCGAGTTTCTATCACTTTAGAGCTTCACAAATTGATATACATTTTTGATTCCATTTTGAAGACATTATCATACAATGGGAATTTCAATATTTGTGCACAAAAATGTTTAGGGAAGAAAACGATTGCCTAAAAATAACTACTTTCATCATGAGCTAAGGTTTCTATTTGTTTTCAAACAATGGAAACAAATAGATATGAAAAATATTTGCTATTTAACCATCTTCAAGATATCCAGTTACCATATTTCTGTTTTCATGTTTCTAATTATTTTTAGGTTTCATAATGATTTCTTAAAGCATTCAAACTCTAATCTGGATTTTCAGATTTGAACAAGTAAAAATATTCTGTAGTGAAGTCACTGCTTACTCCTCAATTTTACATGACAAATAATATAAAAAGACATAGTAATCACTTGTTTTTTCATGTTACAAGAGACTCTGTCTAGACTCTGCTCTAAGAATATATTAGGTATGTGTAAAACATGAACATGAACTCTTTCAGACTCTGCCATTTTTACCTGTTAAACTGAAAAGGCTATCTTGGACCATAAAAGGTTCACCTTGGTTAAAATCTCTTAAGGGTTAAACTTGGAAAAGTCACTAGGAAATCAGTTTCCCATTATAGGCTTGGCCTGGATTTATAATGAAAGCAATGAAGGAGGTGAAACTTTCTTTGGCAATTTCTCATCTTCTGTTGCATCTTTTGCCAAAGTAAACTATAGGGTAACCAATGATGTTTGTCCAAATTTGTGCCTGGAATTCTTGGTTGAGTTGTTTATCGCTCAAAAGCCCTCCTGTATTTATTCAACAACCATTTACTAAAAGCACAGCAGCTATCCAGAACCATGCTAGGTGTTACAGATACAAAGGCAATTTTTAACATATGCTCCTGTCTAAGGATCTAAGGCAGATACTTAACAAATATTTAACATATGCTCCTGTCTAAGGACCTAACATTCTATTTTATGTGGAGACAAAATGTGACTAAATAAAGAGAGAAGCTTCGATATAAGTGCAAGGTATAGTTGGAGTATTAAGGACTGGTTAATAATAATATAATAATTTTATGGCACTGAAGAGTTTCATAATAATTTTGCATACACTTTCACATGAGAGTTAACGATGGTTTTCAAAGTAGATAAAAAAATCACTGGACATATAACCATTTAAAAAAGAAAAGTCAGATACCACTGTAAGAGATTTAAGATATATCTATCTCTGCTTGAGTGCCTCAAGACATAAAAGCAAAACTAAATCATTCAATGAATTAATAAATAGGTTGAATGTAAGAAAGAGGCTCTCTACTAGGAAGACTGTTAGTCACCAGAAAATAAGGAGACTCACAGTATATCCGTCAGGGTATGGCATTAGATCATAAGTTAGGAAAACAAGGTTTAGACTTTGCTAACAAAACAAGCTTTTGATTCACTCATCTACATGTCTCTGTAGGTGACCCATGACATGGAATAGGGTGAGGAAAAAAAAACAAAAAAACTGGGACAAACACACATGTGCATTGAGGAAAACATAATATAAGTAAAGTATTCCCTCCACATGTTAATTTATTTAATTAGTCATTCGGTCAGTCATCAAACGTTTATTCAGCACCAACCACATAAGTGTGAGGCATTGTGCTGCCTACCTGAAGAAACAATAAGTAAATCAGATAGTGATTCTGACAGCAAGTCCCCTAGGTAATTTGAAAACAACCTAGGAAATGGCAAAGGCCATAAAAGAGGTAGAGATAAATTGCTACAATATCTCAAAAAGGGGGAGCTTATTTCCAGCTTATGTTAGGAGAAGGTGTCTAGGGAAGACTTCACTGAAGTGAGTTTTGAGTGATCCAGAAAGATAATAAAAGTGCAAATTCAGAAAGGCAGAGGAAGATATTCCAGTGGAGGAAACAAAATGTTGATTATATTTAGATAATATGCTTGAAAAACAAAAGTAATTATTTCCTAAAAATTCAAAACATCCTTAAAATATCAGGTGAGGACTGTTTAGGTCTATGGAGAAAGAGATTGATCAAATAGGTAATAATAGAAAAGACCAATATTTTAGCCTCCATAAGATCCCAATTTTATTATTTGTTCTGTATACAAGATAATGGAAATATACTTTAAGCAATACTAAAATACTACAGAAGAACAAGTTAGACTTGAATTCTCTCTTTAATGTTAACAACCCAAAGCCTTTTTTAAGTTGGCTGGCTAGATAATACCAAAGTAACAAGTGTTATTAACTAGTCTGACTTGAACTTTATTTCCTCTCATTTGATGTTATCATGTTTTCTTATTTTTCAATCAAGAGCTACTTTGAAGGGCATGTGAGATCAAGGTATATCTAAGAATGTAAGTGAGAGAAATTAAAAACACAATTTTTCCAATTTAATGTTTCATATATGTCCTTACAGATGATATTTTAGAATATTTAATTAAAACAAGGTTCAGTCTGGCAATTTGACACCGAAATACACATTAACTCTCAGTCATTTAAAGGTAGTTTTTTTGAATGCAAATTGAGGTTTATTTGTTCTGGTACCATTAAGTATATTACCCCCATAAACATACCACACACACACACACACACACACACACACACACACACACACACTTGTTCTCAGGTGTCTAATATAAGATAAAGCGAGTGAAGTTTTGTGGGCAGTTAAAGTATGAGCAGGGCAAATTTTCTGATTTTTTAGAGATGTGTTTAATTATAGTTATAGAAAAGTACTTTTTAAATATAGGTACTATCGTATGTAAATTCTTAACATTCACCTTGCAAATTTATATAGCACCTAAATGGAATGGGCCAGAGACAATGAAAGAGAGTGAGTCCCTGAATGTTTGTGAAGCAAAGGAATTAGAAGCATATAAGCCTGGTGTTTTACAAACTGCGATATGTTAAATAAAATAGAAATTTTAAAATGTTTAATGCTCATATATTTTAAAGTGTATTATAAAAATATAACTAGTAACAAACCTTTAATGTGATATATGCCATCATTTTAAATTGATTTTATCAAAAATTTAGAAAATCATTATGCCAGTAGTATACAAATGTAGCAAAAATAGTAATGTGATATATGAAAGAATGAAGTTTGGGAAACATTTATTATTCATATAGGCATACTAGAACCCAAATAGAGACCTGCTTGCGTTTGAATAGTGGCAAACGTTTGTTAAAGTAAGTAATTGGGAAACAATTTTTCTAATACTGCAGAATTTAATCACTCACCTATTAAATTATACATCCAATTCAAAATGTACGATTTGGATGGTAAATTTAAGTTATAGGTGTCTCCTTGAACTCCTGCAACTGGGATACTGATCATTGGTGGCTATTTAAAGTTTGGGTTTTTTTAAATAGATTGTTCTCAACTTCAAAAGTTGCAGCATAACCCAGATTTTATGGAATGAATCAAGAAATTTTTAGGTTTATCCCAGATTCCTTGGGAGAAGGAATATCATCCAAATTTTTAATGAGAACACTCAAGAAAGAATGAGGACTTGTTTTATCGGATGCATGACTAGGGGAATTATCACCATGATAGGTGTGACCTATACTAGTAGAACAAATATTCCACAAAGTCAAGGGCTATATCTGTATTCTTCATTACTACTCTTTATTTAGCCCAGTTCCTAGAATACAGTCAGTTTTTTAATAAGTACCTTATAATTTAATCATTTAAGAAAAAAATAGAACACTCTAAAAGTGAATTGGGCTGCTCTGGGGAGTAAAGGTCTCCATGCCAGGAGGACTTCTCATGACTGGATGCCATGGAGGGGATCCAAGCACCTGACAGACATTTATATAAATGCCTTCTGGTCCCTTTCAGCTAAGAGATTCTATGATTGTTTTCCTATGAAAACATGGGACATGTTAAAGTATATTACCTTTTGCAAATCATAAAGGCACCATTTAGTAATTTACTACATCTATGCATTAAACTGTAGTTTTGTAACTTCAAAGAATTAAGTGCTTCTAAAGCATGATTTGCATATTCTGCTGGCAGTACATAAGCAGTTTCTTAGTAAAGCTCAATAAATCGTTGTATTATTGTTATACTCATTTTATAGGTAGCAAAACCAAGGCAGGAAGGAACTGCAAAGGCTCTTATGTCTCAGTCTTAGTCATAATGATTTCCAGGATCTCACAGTATATCCTTCAGTACCCAGATGAAATAAAAGAAGTTTCTGTCCATACTACTGAGTATAGAAACTCACAATTTTCTTAGTACTAATAGCATACCTAAAGGAGAAAAAAATCGACCTTCTACTCAAATGATGTTTAGCTGAATGGAAAGGACTCTAAAGAAATCAGTTACTGCCCATCGTCTTTGCTAGAAGAAAATCTCCCAGAGTACAAAGAATGTCTAGATCAGAAGTCACTGTTTATTCCATTACCTCTATGTATGTATGTACCCAAAGACCTAGTCATTGGTACTGATTATTGAGTTCATCAGTGAAATATTAGAAATGTTCCCAATTTACACATACTCAAAAGCTATGGTAGAAAAATGAAAAATTCTAAAACTAAAATATTTTATTTTGGAACTCAGATTCATTTACTTCAATGCCCTATTGACTGATGCAATTTTAGATTATAATGGGAAGAACAAAGTACACCCTGCCTAAAGAAATAATAAGTAAGGCACATTTTGAAATAGAAGCCCTAGAGACAAGAAGGAACTTAGGTAAAGGTTTCTGTGTATGTGTGAAAGTAGCCATAAGTAAAATGAACCAGTGTGTTGAAATGTAATTCTGCAATTCCCAGGGCAACATCTTGGGGAACTAAGTTTGCAAGCAATACATCTGAGATACATGTTGGTGTGAGTTTCTGGAAAACCCAGATCAGTCCCAAGAGATCCTTTTTATGGTGTAGTCATGAAATAATGTAGGCTATTTATTATGAGGCTAATCAGTGGCATTCTGAATATTAACCAGAAACCAAACTATTTTGGACCTATCTATAGATACGTCAAGTTTTTCCTTCCATGGATGCCATTTTACTTACTCTTCCTGTTTTTAAATATAGCTGCTCCAACTTATCCCAGTACAAGCAGAACAGATTCAGAGAATAATAACTCATTGAAATTGAGGCAGTTATGGTCACATTTGTACTCTCCGAAGCTGGCAGTTTCATCCTCTAGAGACAGGTGCATTTATCACATTCACAAGCGTAGTAAAATGAAATCATCAACTAAAGAGACTCTGGCTCACTCATTTTCCTCCAGGGAAGCCACCAAACATTTCGAATATTTAAGTAGAGGATCTCCAGCCTCTGTTTTCTTGAGAGAAAGCAGAAATCCGAGAGAAGTTGATGGACAGTGTCAAGATATTCCATGGTACATTCACAGCTCAGAACAATACAAGTCCTTAAAGACTGCATTCATATGGTTATATACGAACTGATAAATTAAAACCTGGGTGGTGGAGGGTTAGAGAGTAGACTAGCATAAGGCAAACTTTGGAAAGCTTTTACATTTCAACTGTGGTCTCACTTGGTGTGTAACTCTTGCCGAGTTTTGGTCTCTATGCGTCCTTCTTTCCCTGCCAAAAACAAAACTAAACTAAAAAAATAACTCATTTTGTTGTTGTTTTAACAATTATAAACCTAAGACTATTCATTGCATGCTTTGTTTTTGTTTCCACATATAATACACACATTATCCTCATAATCTCTTCTGTATGAACCTTAAATGGATTGCCTTCATTGGACAATTAGAATTAATGAGAATTTGAAATGGTATTGAATTAAGTCATTTTCTTTCTCTAAGACTTGTTGTTTGCTTAAGTGTATTCTTAATCTCATGGGGAAAATAAATCAGCTTTTACAGTAGGTTTTGCTTCTTTCTCTTTAATGTTTCTATTTCAGAAATAGGAAACATTGTACTTTGTCACCAAATTCCTTTGACCTTGTGCAACTGTGTTCAAGATATTTTGCCTAGGAATCCTCAATTACTTTCCAGAACTTCAACAATTAGAAATTGCAAAGTTTAAAAATTTATTATTTCTAGGCACTAATTTAGACACACTGTTTATGTAATATGTACATAAACAGTTTTTGAAGGTAAAATAAATTCACATGGATATACTATGGACAGACTTGATCATTTCTCCTGCATTAGATGAACATGGCAAACTATGTCACTGATGAATTACAAAGGCAACTTCTTGGATGTAACTAAACCACACTTTGTAAAGCGCTGTTGACCTTCTTATAATAGAAACCTAGAAATGTGTATTCTCTACATAACGTGACTTACTTAATAAGCATTTTTATACTTATACCCACATTTTAGAATATTCTGTGGTGGACTAAAAATGTGGAAATTAATATGATGTCTATGAATGATGCCCCATATATGTCAGGACAAACCCGGGTTATCTTCAACTAAGAGTCTTCGTGCTTTCGAGTCCCTAGTTGGTTCTGACTAATGCTTAGACCTTCTGAAAGACCATATAAAAATAAATGGGAACATCAAGAGCAGTTCCCTACGTAAGCAAACAAAAGTCACTTCTCCTGTTAAGGATTTTCTAAATGTTAAGTCAACCTTAAACACAACAGACTGCACAAAACCTCACTGCCAAGCAAACACCACTGAGTTTTGAAAATAAGACATTTGTTGTTTATACTAAAGTCACTGAAGTTTCACAGATAAACAGAAAGACTTGCTCTCCAGATTTCAATGATGCTTACTTATCAAAATGGGAGAAGGCAGTGATTACACATTGGAATGTAAAAAGATTAGCTTTTGGGCTCCCAGAGCACATATCAACTCATCAGGAATGGCTGTTAATTGGTTACTGTAATGCTTCTGCTCAAATGCTAACACGGCTCCCCTAAAATGTACCAGGTATTATAATAAATGTACACGTGTCATGAAACTGTTTGAGAACTGATAATGGTCATGGAATGCATGCTACTCGGTGTCTCCAACAAGCACCATATGCAAATGAGGCTTTTTATTTTGCAGGCTGAAGTACTCTCTACGAACTTTCACAAACATTTTTTTTCCCTCTCCACTGAAACCTCTCAGTTATCTCCCTAATAATGCTCCCGATAATGGAAAATATTTCTACCGATCAGGACAATCTGTGATCTCTAGCTCATCTACTTCCATGGGAGAATTGTTTGAAAACAATTTTACCCTATCTAATACACTTTAAGCTACCCACATAACTTTGCCCATCTCATTTCTTGGCTTGTAGTTTTACTTTTCCAATACATGCAGATATTAATTATCTACTATTTTGCACATCAAAACATCTATCTGGGTGGGTGGATGGGTTAACCTTAAAAGAGTAACTAAGTAAAATATCTTCAAGGGAGAGAGAAAGCAAATAACTGCATTTTCACGTTCAACCACATAGCAAGCAGTTTAAAATAGCTTTCCCTAAAACATGAGATATTTCTTTAAAAATAATCTACTCACACAAAAAAAATGGGTCTGAAAAATAGCTTTCTTCTTTAACACTAGGCTATAGATAATTACAATGCTTCAACCCTCCAAGGAGTCTCTAGCCTTTAATTCATATGCTTGGCATATCATGTCTTTATAATGACATTCAGAGACACTAAGTTCAGCAGTTTTTCCCTTTCCTTTATCATTCATTACATTCCAAACATTTGTGTCCTACAATCTATGTAGGGCAACGGGCTTTATAACTATTCTGAGCTCTGTAAAGCCAAATACGACTATACTATAGCAATTCGTTTTACATTTTAAATATTTCATCGCTTGATTTGCTAGCAAAAATTTTACCAAAAGGATGGTTCACGCTAATGAAATGGTACGGAAACTATGTATTAAAGTCACTGCTATAAAGTTTCTGATTTAAAAAAAACAATGTTAAATATGAACTACATTTATTCCTCTTTTTCCCCAAAGAGAAATCTAAGAATTAAAATATGTTCTGGCATGAAAGGTGAGATTTCCTCATAGACTCATCTCAGAAGTTATCACAGTAAGCTTTTTAAAACGACCTTCATCTA
>NC_080071.1:6881747-6976747 GCF_949987535.1 Balaenoptera acutorostrata
AATATATTTACATATATTGTACTGCATAACCCTGGGTCTTTCTTCAAGTTGCAAATATATAATCCTGTGGCATTTTATATTTTCTGTACTCTCCCTGCAAGTACCCTATACCCAATATTTTCATCCATGAAAAGAAAGTATCAAATTCCAACCTTGCTTTCTTGATTCTAGAATTTAGTCACTAAATAAAAGATTAACTGCAACAGAAAAACCTAGAGGAAAGTCCAGTATATTATTTTCCTAGAAATGGTTTGATCTGTGAAAATAGTATATTTTTCTATGGCTTAGAACAACTAAAGGTTCTGTACCAAACACAGAGAATTATTTTTGCTATCAAGATAGCACATACTCATTATAGAAAATTTGTAAAATGCATTTAAAATGGGGAAGAAAGTGATCTATATTCCTGTTATTCAAAGATAACTTATCATGGTTAATATTTTGGTATATTTTTCTACAGTCTTTTTAATTAGCTGTTTAGCAAAGCTATAATTATACGGTATCTAAGCAATTG
This sequence comes from Balaenoptera acutorostrata, assembly GCF_949987535.1. Classification (NCBI taxonomy): domain Eukaryota; kingdom Metazoa; phylum Chordata; class Mammalia; order Artiodactyla; family Balaenopteridae; genus Balaenoptera; species Balaenoptera acutorostrata. The sequence continues at coordinate 6,882,262 of NC_080071.1, forward strand.
TACAATTTAAAGTTGTCTCTTTTAACAGATTACAAAAATAATAAATATTTATTGAAACTAACTTGAACAGAAAAGTAAAAAGAAAAAAATTAAAATTACTCTGAATTTCATCATTGTATTTTGTAGATATTTCCTTTTGACCTGTTTGTTCTGCATTTTTTCCCCTGGACTTTTTAAAACATATGCAACATAGGATAATTTGTATATAATACTTACCATTGCTTAATTGTTCAGTCTTTATCACTTTAATTGTCCCCCGACTCAGTTTTTTCAATACAGTTATTATAGATATAAAGGATGTTTACTAAAGATTCAGGAGTTATACAGTTATTATAGATATAAAGGATGTTTACTAAAGATTCAGTTTTTTCAATACAGTTAGTATTGTTTACTAAAGATTCAGGAGTAAACATTCTGCTATTCTCTGAAGCTTTGATTTTTGCGAAGGGAAAACTTTAGTAACTCTCCAGTGCAATGTTCTCATAATGGTGTTTGCTAGCAAACGCCAGAACTGAATAGCATCAGTTACTGTTTTAAATGGTCATTAGAGCTTTCACCTGAACTATGAAGGGTGGAGCCCAAGAAAATCATTTCCTGGTACTGAGAATGAAATGGGAGCCAGAGAGAAATAATTCAATGGAGCCTTCTGAGTTTGGGATCCAAATAAGTATAAAAAGATACTTAGTTTCATTTATAGTGTCTCTATTCTTGAGTTCTAAATTTTGATTCATCAGTCAGTAGGGCTTACATAATAAACCTTCAAGTAAACTTTTCAAGAAAGCAGTACTATTATAAATCTTTGCATAGATGAACATGTCTTTCTGTTATCCTAACATGAAAAAGATGATTGAAGTGTGCACACAGTTTGAAGACCACAGTTTTCCCTCTGAACAACAGATACTGCTTTTACTTCAGAATTTAGTGAGATAAGTCTCAGGAAAGCCTGCATGACTACTTACTTAGTTTTATTTTTGTTCTAATAATTGTAGGATAGTGCTTGATCTTCATCATTACAAAGTTTTGCCAGACTGTATGAAAATAATATATCTACCCAGTGATGTTTTCTTAGAACCTAGCTGTCATTTTTAAAGAGAGAGTTTTTTTCACTCACAGCCATTTTCTTTAATTTTGTCTTTGATTATTGAATATTTTTCAAATGTGCTGGTTTCTTCCTCAAGTACACTTACAAGTTGTAGACAATCTCTCAATTCTCTGACTTCCAACATGTCTTCTTCCTATCATTTTTTGTTTCCACATTCTGGGGAAGCTTCTCTAGTTTGTCATCCATATCACTGACCTAATTTTTCTACAATGACAGTTTGGCCTTTAATGTAAAATTTAATTTTGTTTTGCATTTTTAGATTTCACACTGTCTGTCCTAACCATCTATCTCCTTATCATCTCATCCTAGTATGTTTTCATCTTATCCAGTTCTCTCCCTATGGCTTGCTGACCCTTTTGATTAGATTCCTTGATATACAAAATTCTGTTGAAAATACTAAGTAGTTTCCTAATTGTCTCATGGTCATTGTGAGAGTTCTGCATTTCTGAGCATTGTTCTCTTACCTGAAATGAGTTTTTTCATAGGTCATGCGTTGTTGGAAATTTTGTTATGTTTACTCATCTCAAAAGGTGGAAATGCATGCAACATTCTGTGCACATTGCATTTTGCCTTTCACCCTCTGCTTTAGTTTTAGCCTAATCTTTGTCCTGGAGTACCATCCAGTTGACAAATTGATAATCACAGCTCTTATATTTATTCTTTTCTAACACACTTAATGACTTGTGGCCCTACTATCCTGATGATATTTCTCCCACCATGTTTCTTAACTCACTGGCATTCTGAAAGATGAAAGACATACGACATTAGAATTCCAAGAATGTGTTCCTAATAGAATTTTGCCAGTCTCCACCTCCCTCCTATGTTTTACATATGGGACTACAATTCCTATGGTGATAGGCGCCATCATCTGCCTTCCACTCTCAATTATTATTATTATTATTGTTATTATTATTATTCTGCCTTCCATTCTCAATCTCCTTGGTTATTTTGTGGAAACTTGCTATCTCTAAATTGTTGCAGGCAAAAGAGAAGTCTTCATCCATAGTTAGAAGGGCAGAGGACAGGTGAGGAAGGGAAGAAGGAAACGATACTGTTCACAGTACTCAACACTATCAGCTGAGTAGGAAAGGGAGTTTTTGGTTGGCACAGACCTTGAGTCTTTGATTCTGAAATCAGACAGTTGAAGAAAGAGAAGGATGTTTCTATCTGCTCTGAGAAAGGCAGGCTCTCTGGTTCAGTAGTTCAATAGCACAAGTGGTCCCACTTGTGCTGGCACTTTCCAGTTAAATTCCATCTGTCTTGAAGGAAATTACTCTTAACTTTTTGTCACCACGTTGCCTGTGAGTCCCTGTTTAAGAATTCTAGTCTTTTTTTCTTTGTCTTCAAGCATATTTAGCGACGAGTTACAAGAGGTGGTTAGGTGTTGCCAACCAGATGCCATTTTTAAACCAAAAGTCAAGATTTGCATCAAGGACATCACATTGAAAGTCTGCATTCAAATTCTCCCTTGGAGTATGACCTCTGTCTATGACTTCTTCTTTACATTTGCGTCTTTACCTGGAAATGGTAACAGACCTGAGAGGAGGATGTTTATTTTTAGTCTTGCCATTTGCAAGGAAGGCCCTTTGAGCTTCTAAGAAGATGCTTAGTATCACAAAATGAAAATCAATCATTTATCGTAATGATCGATTTCAAAATATTATTTTTCCATTTGGGGGATTTTTTTTCATTGTCTAAACCACACCTTGGTTCTTTTTACAAAAAGAATTTTGGACTTTACACCACAGGAAAAAAAAGTTTCTATTAGCTTGAATTGCGGGTAAGGAGGTGTGCAAATGGCCTCAAGTTATACATTTGCAGAGGAAATATCATCCAGATGCTCAAGTCAGCCTTTTCTTGCCAGACAACTAAGAACCATACCAAAACTGAGTCTAAAATCTTTAACAAAAGAATTCCACAATCACTTACCTTTGAAACGGACATTAATTAAAAGAAACATATCCCTTGTGATCAGAGTTTAACTACTATTAATCAGGGTTCACCACACAATTAACACTTTGAACTGATTAGCAGATGGAAATCATAGCAAGACATTTTGAGGTTAAAATAGTGAATGGACATATTCTCTTACCCAACTCACTGTCCCTCATCTTTTAAAAGAAAAAAAAAAAAAAATTAAGCACTCCAGTCATAACGAACTGGGCAGATTTTGTTTTCAGTGAGGTGTTTGCCATTACATATTGCACATAATGTATGGCACTGTTAGGAGGAAAAAATTGGAGTCAAAGTGGCTGGAAAGTTAGGTCTGCTCTGTAGCACTGTGAGATTGTTGACATCTGCCGAGGTTGGAGCGCTCAGTAAGCAGGAAATGGGGTGTCACTCTGAGTGGTAGTTTACCATTATCCTGGCATCCTAATGAAGTGTCTGCAGTGCACAGAGCTTCTGGATGGCATCTTAACGCACGGCTAAGCAAAAGCACTTCTCTCCCTGTCACTGTCATCCATCTGCCTGCACCCTACTGTAGCCAATGGGATGGAACCATGCTACAATGTGCTATAAGCCATTTAGAGTTGCACATTGCATAATCAGTCCCATCAAATATGTTAAAAATGGCTATTATTGGTTATTTTCTTCAAACTCTGGCACCTGGAGTTTGATACATTAAAGTTAAACTTTTCCAAGTGCTGTTTATGCTATTAATTCCGCATTCCCCTTCCCCCCACTATCTAAATGGGAATGAGTTGCATCCTCATTGTCTTAAGTCCTGTTAATGGACTGAAAGAGTTGTATGAATATTCATTAAAAACTTCACTGTACATCACACTTGGTGAATTTGTCAATTTACAGTGTAATGGAATGGTCATTTTCTTCAAGATAACCGTTTTTAAGAAAAGGACAAGGAATAAATCAACTCAGATCACAGATTGGTTGTTTTCATCTTTGAGCACATTATTTAGTTTGCAGTGATAGTTTGAGGTCTCTTGATAGATTTCTTTAAAGACACAGTGCATTTCACCAAGTACATTTGCAGTTTAAGCTAGTATTGTCAATGTCGGATGATTACATTTGGTGCTTTAACATTACCTCCGATGAAATTCTCATGCAGTAAAGAAGACGATATCTGTTATGAGGTGGCGTAAGTAGAGCAAGGCGTGTGTGTTATCCTCCCGGAACGTCTAAATAGATCATGTGTGATCCTCCGGCCGTAGCTGCAAAGCAGCTGGATTGTGGTGGCGAGAATTGACGTGGTAAGATGGCCACCAAGTTGAGAAGGCGCTTTCTGTCACAGGCAGGGGCAACAGGAATCTGCTAAATTCGGGGGGTAGGGTGGGGTTAGATAAACAAGAGGGCATAACATAATTCGGTTGCATCAGGAATTTTTTTCACAGACATTAAAACTATGGTAAACATAACAGCGGGGAGGCTTGTACTGCAGCACAGTGGGAAGCTCAACGCGTCTGCCCGCACCGTGCCTGGTTCAACCACTGCTAGAAGTCTCCGAATTTCATTAGCACTCAACAATTCACCCAGTTCCCCAGAAAAGGAGAAAAAACCCAGGCACCAAAGCCCCTCACTAATTATTGTAAATGCTCCCAGGTTACAGTTTTCAGGGGACAATAATGGCAGAATGATGTTAAACTAGAACGAAAGAGTCATTCTGAAATAAAAAAGAATAAAAGGGCTCGCTTGTTTCTTTATTTGTGTTTGTTTGAAATCAGTGCAGTCTTTCATTCGATGGGTAAGACAGTGTGTTAGAATATTAGACCACCTCTTTACAATGAAATTTTAGATGACCTAACCAAAGTGTGTACAGCTCTTTCTGAGCAGTGAAAGTACAGGTTGGTTTCACAAATGACATCTTCCACTCCACCCCCTGCCCCCAAATTTATGCAAGTTCGTCTCACAAATCTCTGAAGCAGAAATTGTATCCTTTGGAGGAAATTTGTAATAATACAAAAATTAACGTGGAATCAAACGTAGGAAGACTGGCAAACTACTGTAGATTATTGCAAAATACTGCATGTCAAGTTCAAGTTTTTACCTCCCCCTTAAAGAATGGAATTATTTGAGAAAAATATTGGCTTTTTCACAGGGAGAGGGGTCTGCTATTAATGCCCGTAAACATTTTAAATGGCACAATTTTTTAATGGAATGATAGGTGTTTATTTTTGCTAAATCCAGGCTTGGGAATCTGGTTTCTTCATTCATATCCCCCCAGCTGCTGTCAGCATTACAGCACATCAGCTTTCCTTCATGTGCGGATATTTCTCCCGAACTCATTTGCAAAAAAGTCGAAGCAATATTCAACACCACATCCAAACCTCTTTTAAACACACAAAGAGATAGGAAAACACATCAGAACTAGACCATTGAGAAAATCCTCCTTTCAAATTTACTGTCTGCTTCACATGCTAGTATAAAATATCCCACAAAGTCCTGTTTGTGATCCATTTGAAACAATCTTGATTTGCTTAAATTGTCACATTCTTCTTGCACATTTCTTCCTAAATGCAAAGATGGTAAAGAATTCTCCTCCCTCTTCATTATAAAAGTGCAGAATTTCTGGTTTGTTTATTCCTAATGGAACACTTGAGAAAGAAGAAAATATATAAATATCTCCTTCGGAAGATTAGTTGTCTCAATCTTTTTAAAAGAGAGTATTTGTTCATTTCTTCCCCATGGTAAACAATTTGGGCTTTTCATTGTAATTTTCCATGGTCAAATTAATGCATTTCACTTTACTGTCTTGGTCCCATGGTTCCAAAACATCGTACTTTTTAATATCCTTATTTCTTCTATATATATTAATGTATGTCATTTAGGACATAGATAGGGATAGAACCTAAGCTCCTTTTTAAACAAATTTGTTGGCAGAACCTTCTACTTCATTGTAACTTACTGAACAGAATCTGGAAAAACTCACAATCGAACAAAGTAAACTACATCGTACTCCTTATGAGAACACATTTCCAAGCAAAGGATTTCAGGCAACAAATGGCATACCTGTTTTGAGTATTTCAAATCAAGCATCAGAAATTTCATCTAATCTACTGGTAAATATTCTATTGACAAGGTCAAGAACAGAGAAAACTCCGGCCCCCAAGACAGAAGAGAGAATAAGCATTAAAAAAAGTGGACAGTTTATCAACTTCAATTTCTAAAGGACTGTGCAGTCCCTTTATAGGATGTAGAGGAAAGTCCCCGAACTCTACTGAAAGTATGTCCATATGTATGTGATTCTTCAAAGATTATGTTAAGGATGTTAATGAAAAAAATGGCTAATAATTTCAAGAAACCATAAAGAAAGAGAGAGAGAGGGAGAGGAAAGCAAGCTGTGGCAAAAAAACCTGGGCTCAGCAGCTTTCTGGGGGCAATGGTGAAATGTGACTATGTGATTTATAATGAGAAAAGGTATCTACAACATACAATTTTCTACCTAGCTGCAAATAATAATTCATAGTGATGTCCCTTCCAGATAAAAGACCTCTGCTATGTAGGACCCATGTGGTAAAATGATCATGATAAATGTCAGACCAGTGCAGGTAACGGCTTTACAAACCATTAAGATTAGCTGGCTCTTTTTTTCGATGATAACGGTAAGCATGCTGTGACTCTATGTGGTAATAATATCTCAGTCCTGATAAATGCCAGAGCCAGGCAGAGGTGTTTATCATTCCCAGTTCAGAAATGCTGACTAAAGTTACCACATGTTGCCTGTTTTTCTTCTTTTACAATACTCTCACAATTAAAAAAAAAAAAAAAAGCTGAATCATACAATTATTTTATTCCCCATTTCTTAAAGGAGTTTGATGCTTGTGCTATTAACTCTCCCCTGCTCTTAATGCCACTGTGCAGCCATGTCGAATGAACTGGCTGGAGAAAGAGTTCACCTCATACTAACCACCATCTCCTCTTGAGAGGTGTTTTGTTCCAAATGAATAGTTATGGATAAAGTTGAATATGCTTCTTCAAAAAATATTTTTAACCCGAAAGACAGGGGAAAATATTTCTTCGTTCACCTTTTTCTTAATTGTGTGACAGATCCTAGTTGTTTTCAAGTGCGATTTTTTTAATCCCCTATAAATTTAATTTGTCTACCAGTGGAAAGAGGTAGACACATTAAAACTTTAAATCTAGAAGAGTATTTGTAGGATTGCCACCCTCATGAAAATGTACAAAGATAATGCTTAATGTAAATAGCTACTTGAGTATTTGAAAAGAATTACTCGTTTATGGTTAGAAAGATGTCAAATGTCTCAAAACGATAAGCCTGTTTTTTCTTTTTAAGGCTTGTAAAACCAGATATGCACGGATAAATATAGTTTAAAGAAAATTCTCAAAGGAGAACTAAATAAACTAGTGAGCTTTATTTTCTGAGCACACACTCTCACCTGAGGATGAATTAGTATCATTTGTAAGTTACAGAAATGTACTTGGCCACCATGACACTTCCAAAATTACTTTGAAAACAAGAAATTTTAGGGAGGATACTACGATCATGCTTTTCCTGTGAAGATTGCTGCCATTACCTTACTCTTTGATTCAGACAAAGAGCGGCATTGCTGCAAAACTGAGGAAATTTGTTTTAAGAGACAGTTCCAGGTTGGTGAATTTTAGAAAATGTTATCATCCCCAAATTGATTGCACCAAAGCAATAATCCAAGTTATTAAAAGTTACTTAGAGCCTAAAACTTGAATACGTTTTCCAAACTTGCCCCCAGTGTGAGGTCAATACACCAGAAGTCCCTAGGATAACATAGATACAGTTACATGAGAAAGAAAAGGTGATTAAATTACTTTCTTGAATGTATTTGGGGACGTACAAAGAAGTTAAGAATAATGATTCGAAGACCTTCAGAAATCGATTAGAAAAAATTTTACATTTGTGACTTGGTATTAATTGCATTTCTCAATTATTTTGAATTTTTTGGTATAATGAACTAACATCCAAGAAGCATTTTGAGTTTAACAATCATCTTAGAGGATTCCTTCAGTCAAAAGAAAGATACAAACTCCACTGATAACTATATAATGATATGTCTTAAGTTTAAACATCTCTGGGACATAATTTGTATCTTATCCGCCCCTCTAGGCTGTAAAATGACAGTAGATAGGGATCAACTTTGTGTTTGCCACATGCTGCACGTTGGTCTTAATAAACACTTTTTTCTTCAACCGTGTGTACATATATATGTTTAATACTCTAAAAATTATTTAACAAAAAGGTATTTTTTTCTTTTCAATAATTTTCTAGTTGGTATTGCCAGAGACTAGGAGTAGAGGTGAAAAGAAACAGAAGTTGGCCTTAACAAAACTAAGTGTGCCCCTAACAGCATGCTGTAGATGGCCTAGCTCCTCCTGCACAAGGACCAGAAATGGCCTCTGGAAATGATGCTAAACTGGCCAGGATGCTGAAACTTTCCTGACAGGTTGAGGAATCCATGGACTGATGTCAATCAGTTGGCCAGAGAATTTTTGTTACTGACATTCATTAGCTATGGAGAGTTATTTTTAAAATTCTTCCTAAAAGGGAAAAATTGTTCAAAAATCAGACAGCACATTAATATCTCCTGGAAGCAGAAACAAAGAATACAACAGAAATCTGGGGTACCAGTGAAGGGATTAGATCTAATATGCAGGTGATCCCTACTAGAGAAAGTAGATTCAGTTCCTGCTGCATCGTTCCTGCCCTGTGTTCTCAAGTTGAACTGTCTTGACATAGATTATCAGCACCTAAAATCAAACTTACCAGGTAACTGCAGACATTAAGAATGTGTCTTCCTTTTAAGTAAATATAAAAAATGGCTCTTGAGATTGGAGGGGGCGAGGGGAGCAGAATCTTGAAAAATTGCAAATTGCCAGCTCCAGGTTAGCCTGAAGTCCATTGTTCTTCCTTTTTATGATGCAGTGGCATGTCTATTTATAATACGCTATGTCTACTTATGAATTAGAACCAAACACTCTTTCATAATGGATAGCATTCTAAGTATTTGTGGCTTCATACGATTTGGGAAATGGCCTTGAACTATGAACAATCATGTGTCAGGGCAGATAGGATGATTCAAAAGAAAGATTTTAATGGGAAGGGTACTTACATTCAATAAGCACTTATAATATGTGCATTTATGTACATTGAAACATTTAATTCTACAAATGGGTTGTGTGTGTGTGTGTTTAAATGAGGAACTGGAAGCATCAAAAGTTCCAGCAACTTGTCCCAAATCATAACTGCAGAGCAAGAATTCTAACCTAGTTCTTTCAGACTCCTTCATGATATACCACTTCTCTTAATTCATAACAGGGATTTAAAGCCTCTACTTGCATCCATTTGTAAGTCTTGAATTTGCTCCCCTCCCCGCAGTGTTCCTCCCTGAAGTCAATGTAAATTATTTAAAGAAAGTTATCAAGCGATTGTTGTCATGCCTTGGATGATTCCTCAACACCCAATTCAAATTTTATAATTAAAAATCATGTCCTCAAAGATTTGCATCCAGTTGTATGGTACACTAAAAAAATAAAATGTTCTCTGAAGATAATCATTCCTCCTATAAGCCGGGACAGTCTCTGAATTCTGAAATGGTGATGATACAAAGAATAGAAAGTGAATAGAAACTAAACTGCTTTCTTCCAAATATAGCCCTGACGTATAAGTGACTACCATTTTTTTCATACAGGATGCACTATACATTCCAGAGTAACTTTCAGAAGCAGAACAGCTGTGATATTGCTGACCTCCTCAAAACAAAGGGGTACAGTTGTCCTTTAAGAATTACAGACAAATAGAAAGAATAGTACTACTGATACATTGGTTACTGGGAGAATCTGGTCTTTTCTTCCCCTGGGTGAACCTACATAACAAAGCAGAATTAATTTTGAAATATGATTTAACATGTGACTATAAATAAGTTAAGAATAATAAATGCATAGATGATAAGGCCGGAAAAGTGTCCAGGGGTCGTGAGGTCCAGGGTTTTGCACTGCACAGAACTCTTTCCATCGTTGTATAACTTTCTCTTATCTCTGCAAAAAAAGGCATTCGGTTGTAAATGTCCTTGTTTTAGTAGCAACATTTCATGCAGATAAATGCAAATGCATCATAAACCATATTTTTAAAAATGTGTCCTCAAAACCATGAATCAGGGGAAAACTATAAAGCCACATCCTTACCATAACATTAAAGGCTATTTCACATCGTGTAGGAGCTGTTACTTCTCTAACTAGCCTGGAGTTGTTTTTGAAGAAGTTCATTTACAAAAGAGTTTGATGTAGTTTGAGAATATGGGGCCAGGTGAGTGAGGAATAGGCATTAGTAAAAAACAGTTTACTATTTCAATATGTACATGTACACTATGCATATTTTTACATAGACATCTTTGCTACTATTGTGTAGCAAGAATGAAGCACTACAGAAAGATTTTGTATGCAATGTGGGTTCACAGCTCAGAGATTGGAGAGGCTATTGGGATCTGGGTGGGAACTAAAATGGACGTATTAGAGAACATAGAGTAGATACAAACATAAATCATAAGGGAATGAAGGTAGGAGCAAATGTGAGTGAAAAAGGAAAGAATCATGGAGTTTTTCTTTAATTACTGGCAAGATTTTGTATAAGTCTCTTAGTACACAGTTTACCTAAGAGGTTCTCTAATTCTCCATATAGAAAAGGTTCATTTCCCCCCTTTTAGACATAATGTAAAAGAGTCAGAGATATCTCAAAGTCTTCTCAAAACTCTCAATACTTCACGATAATGAGAAACCATATGCTGAAGGAGAAATATTAATAGAAAATGCTGTCTTTCAGATGCTCACTGAATCAGTTGAAGACAGTTGACGCATCTTCAGTAAACTGTGTCTGAATCTTAGCTCATTAACCACTCCTGTATTATGTATGCTGATTCCAGCTCCTAATATGACACATCAATAAACCAGATCAGAAAAGGTGTCATTTTGATTCTAATGTATCCAATTGTATTTTTAGATGTTCCTCTACTTAGAAGTGTTTGTGTTATTTCCTGATTTTACAAGCTATGGAAGAGTGGGTATGGTATTGATTTGAAGGGGGAACCACTGCTTTCCTATAACCTTTTCAAAGATTTTGTTCTGATTATGTTGTAAGAGCAATAAATTGCTCCTCCTTGATAATATTTCAGCCCTCTCCAAGCCATTGTCCAGTACCCCCTCCACTACTTAAGTGTAACTCAGCCGCAAATATGTATATACCACCATTCATTCCAGTTCCTCAATTATGTGTGAAAGCAGAGGAAGAGGGGAAAATGTTTCTATAAAGTATTCTTCGTGTAGGATGTTTCTTACAAGCAGATATGGGAACCACCATGTACTTTTATAAGAATTCTTGCATGGAACTGAGCTGCTAATCAAGCAGATCATCAGTCTCTCTGCCCACCACAAGTTATTTAGTGTGTTATACAATGTCAGGCTACCATAGCAAGTGTATCGTCACCAACTGGCACCAACTCAGTTCAAGTATTAGGAACTACATTTTGAACGCTCACTGCAACCGGGTAGTATGCTCATTGCTGATGATAAAAGGTGAACCAGGGCTTCCCTGGTGGCGCAGTGGTTAAGAATCTGCCTGCCAATGCAGGGGACACGGGTTCAAGCCCTGGTCCGGGAAGATCCCACATGCCGCAGAGCAACTAAGCCTGTGTGCCAGAACTACTGAGCCTGCACTCTAGGGCCTGTGAGCCACAACTACTGAGCCCATGTGCCACAACTACTGAAGCCCTCGCGCCTAGAGCCTGTGCTCCACAACAAGAGAAGCCACCACAATGAGAAGCCTGTGCACCACAATGAAGAGTAGCCCCCGCTTGCCACAACTAGAGAAAAGCCCGCACACAGCAACGAAGACCCAACACAGCCAAAAATAAAATAAATTAAAAAAAAAAAAAAAAAAAAAAAGTGAACCATACCCAGCATGGGCCTCAAAAAAGGTGGGGGTGGTGAACATTTATGGAGTACCTACTTTTTACTAGTCATTGTTAGGTTCATTACATACTATCTTGTTCAATCCATAAAATTGGCCTCAGACATTTTTCAAAGAAAATAAGAAACTTGTCCAAGACCACACAGCTCATAAAAAGCTGTTACAGAATTCAAACCAAGGTCTGTCTGTTCCAATCTGTGTTCATGTCTTTCCTTTGTTCACTAATTCTTTCTTTATTCATTTAACCCACTGTATACCAGTATAAGAGCTGCCTCAGTTTATGGGAAAATTCTCAGTTTAATGGGAAAAATTGAAAGGCATTCAAGCCATGAAAGTATCATGCAGAATGTTATCTACATAGAATGTCCTAAGTGCAATGGAACATAGAAGAGGGACTTTGTCTAGGGAAGGTCATAATTCTTTTACCTAATGGTTAAACAGACAAAGTAAAGTTTTAATTCCTGCCCAGGCACCATAGCAGTGACCTTGCACATTCAAGTATTTCCAATTAAGCAACGCCAGCCTTTCTTAAACCTACCCTGACTGGGGAATATTTCCCTAAAACTGAGGTTTGCTGGATATAGCCATTTAGACCACTCTCCATTTATTGTCTGTCAGGCTTAGATTATGGCCGCTACTCCTATAGTCCTCAATGTCAACAGATTCCTTTTTTGGAGACTCTGACATTGACCTAATCATAACCACGGCCAGAGACTTCAGTGAACTTAGAAAGGTGTCCTCTCCTTCCTTTCCCTCCTCTCCCTTCCTCACCTCTCCTAATTTCATCTTAATTGCTTGAATCAAGTAGTTCAGCAGATCCTTAGGTAAATTAAACTACTAGCATCCTGCCAAACTATGCAGAATGTACCCATCTCATAAATATATAAATGTATGTATATGTACATGTTTATGTATATGATTATTGGTGTGTTGCATTAGCTTCAGATGGCTAGATACAGGGTATCCAAGTATCCCTAAGTGCTCTGTCCTGAACATACTGTACCAATTTTACTCTCATCTTCATTGACTTGTTTTCCTTCTTTTTCTGAGTTTCTCATATCCTATAGGCTCCAGCTGGTCCTGTGAAGCATCACATTGTCTTACCATCATTAAGCTACAAGGTGGCTTTCTACCCTTTGGCAGAAAGATTAGATCTGCTGTCTGCTGTGATGTTGCAACTGGCTTTTCTGTTTTTCTCTCTCTTTTTCTCTCCCCTTTGTCTCTTTCATTTGCAGTTGTCCAATCCATATTATGCTGGAACTCTTCTAAGAGTAAGTGCAGTTTTGAAAGCTCAGACTGTGGGAGGCATTATTTATAGGCCTCTGTGGTTTCAGGAAGAAGAAGAAACGCTTCCAAGCAGAGTTCTACTAGGAAGACTGCCCCCACCCTACTTTAGCCAAATACTATCTTCTGCAGGATATTTTCCTGTAATTCCTTATAAAAAGTTTCTTTTGCAAGAGTGTATTTTAAAAAAAGGAAAACAAAACACGCTGCCAGTTTCTACACTAACTCTTTCTTGCCCCACTCTATAAAGTTTATATACCTAATAACAGGTGATTATGAACTGGGCTTTTGGAAGCACATTGTATTAGGAAGTACGTTTGGTTTAGTATCAGAGACCCACCTTCAAAGGCTTCAGTACACAAGGACTTATTATGTTAAAGAAACTCAGAGACCAACAGTGCAGGACTGGTCTGACCGCTCCACAGATTCAGGGAGGCTGTTTATACTGTGTGTCCCACTCTGCATAGCCTCAGTTCTCAAGGCCATCTCTTGGCACAGCCATGCCGTCTACATTCTGAGGAGCAGAAAGTCCAAAGGACCACAAAGATAAATTAGCCCCCTGCACACAGCCTCCCCGGAAGTCCTGCATAATACTTTGCCGTCTCATTGGCTGGACTCTGTCATACGGTCATTCCAGCTGCCAAGCAAGGAAGCTAGGATAAAGGATGTGGCCATCCCTTCAACAGCGGGATTGTCTAGCTAAAGAAGAAGAGAATGGATATTGGGTGGGTGCGTGCCTTACATATTTTTCTCTTATCTATCATCTTTTCCAGCAGTGGCCTCTTTAGAATCATCAGGAGCTCTGTGCTAGAAGTTAAAGTATAGAAAGGAAAGGCACCTGAGTCAGCGTATCTAAAGAGTTTAAGTTTGAGAAGTAATTATAATTCTGGGCCCTGGTTAAAACTATGGTAAGATAAATTCTCTAGTATAGTAAGTAACTCAGTTCTTCTTATGCCACCCGTGCCCAGAAAGGCAAAAAGAAACAAAATGAAGGAAAACAACCAATGTGGTATGTAGTTTTGAACAACTTCCTATTTTTTTAAATATATATGACCAAAAAATTAAAAATCAATAAAAAATACAAATTAAAAAATAAAACAAAATGTATATGAATAAGTATTATGCTTTCAAATTTATTTGCACTTTTTTGTTGTACAGCAAAAGCAAAATGTATTAGGGAGAAAAGATAACATAGAACTAATTTTAAAAATTCTTTACTTCTCCACAAAGTCAAGCAAAATAATAGAATATTGGTAATTGAATCAGAATGTATGTCCTTGTGTTTGTTTTACATTGTTGCTGTAACAAATTATCACAAACTCAGTGGCTTCAAACCATAAGAATTTATTATCTTACGTTCCTGAAGGCCAGAACTGTGAAGTCAGTTTCACTGGGCAAAAATCAAGGTGCTGGCAGGCCTGTGTCCCTTCTGGAGGCTCTCTTTCCTCAGCTTTTCTGGTTTTTAGAGGCTGTCTTTACTCCTTGGCCCATGGTCCTTTATCACATAGCCAAATCTCCTTTCGTTTTCATTGTCATATCCCCTCTCTCTCCGACTCTGACCCTCCTGCTTCCCTCTTAGCCACCTTTGTGATTACATTGGGCCTCCCAGATAATCCAGAATAATCTCCCCATCTCAGAATCCCTAATTTAATCCCATTTGCAAAGTCTCTTTTTCCATGGAAGGTAACATTCACAGGTTCCAGAGATTAGGACATGGACATCTTTGGAAGGCCATTATTTACCCTGCCACAACTTGTAAAATAGTAAAGCATTTATGAAAACTGATGTAATACCTGATCTTAATAAGAAGATCGTGTCAGAGCCACACTGTTGCTGCTTTCATTTTCCCATGATCTAATTCAGAGTCAAAATAAAGAAATTTCATGATACTGATTTCAAGTATACCTATTCCCTTTGGCTGCTAATTAGAACTTTAAGTTGCTCAGACTTAGTCCAGAATTCTCCTAAGAAAATTCCCTCATGCACCTAAGAAATCACATTCTTTTCTAACCTTCCTTTTTAATTTCTTTTTTTTTTTTTCAGAAAAGCAAGACAATAACACAAGAATTGAAACTATAAAGTCTCTTGTACAAAAACTCCCTCCACCAAATCGTGACACCATGAAAGTCCTTTTTGGACACCTAACTAAGTAAGTTGCAAAGTTTCTGGTTGTTCTGTCATAGTCTCATTTCCTAAATGAGCAATATTTAATTTCAAATCTCTAATACAAGAGTTTCCGAATGCATCGGTCTCAGATTTCCCTCTCTAGCTGATCTACATCTTCCTGCAGAAGCTGGGGAATGTGCTAGAGGTAGGAAGGGGAACCTACGAAAGGAACTTTTAAAATAATTTCTTTTTTCTGGCTTTTCAACAAGTAGATGGTTGCTGATTGATTGTCAGAACTGTAGCCAGAGCCCTGGGATGGGCTGGGTTTACTTTGTTATTTAGTATAATGGCAAGAGCTTGAAATGATTCAGACATGAGTTCAAAACCTAGCCTCACCACGTACCAAGAGTGATGACCACAAATAAGTTACTTAAACTCTCTGATATCCAGTTCCTTCGTCTATAAGACGTTGATTCAGATTGATAAGGTGCCATCCATGTAAACAGCTAAAAGAAGAGTATTTCTGGCAGAAAAAAAAGACAGTGTAAAGACCCAGAGGGCACACAGAGCTTGATGTATTTGCAAAGCAGAAAGCAGGCCAGGCGGGCTAGAGCCTAATGGACAAGGGGCTTGGTGGTGGAGCTGAGGTCATAGATGTTGGACCAGTGTAAGATCACATAGGTTCTTGTGGGCCACAGTGAGAGAGTGGAATTCCATTCCAAATACAATGAAGAGCCATAAAGAGTGCTAAATTGAGGGATATACAAGATCACCCTGGCTGACAGGTGGAGAATGATTTGCAAAAGTGAAAGCAGGGAAACCTATACGGAGGAGACCATAGTAGTCCAGGCAAGAAGTAATGATGACTTCAGTGGAGGCCTTAAAGAGGTATTTTGATGATAGGTCAGATTGGATTTGCTGATGGTTGGGGTGCAGTGGGGAAGGGAAAGGAGAAATTAAGTGTGCCTGTTAGGGTTTGGGTTTGGGCAAGTGGAGAAATGGTAGTGCGGCACGGATGGGTAAAACTGGAGGAGGAACGGGTTGAATAGGAAGAGCCGACTGGAGAACTTCATTCTGGACACGTTAAGTTTGAAATGACTGTTCCTCATTTGCCTTCTGTTAACACCTTCTTCAGATAATGCAGAGTGCAATACAAGTGATGAGGCTGTAGCTTTCACCATATGCATATAGTAATGTTGAAGCCTGACAGAGTTTCAAATAGATTGGGCAGTTTTGCTTTTGTGAGATTAAATCTCTTTAATCATCCATGCCTTAGGTTGAGTCATTCCTACAGATTATTCAACTAATCCACTACATGATTTTTAATTGTAAATGTAATGTGTGGAATTGCACACACAAAAAATTTAAGCAACTGTCTTACATGTAAGTCAAATTTGTCTACTAGTCACTCTCAGCCTGCTGAGCAACTAACATTTTTGTATCTACCCTTCCAGACCTGTTCCTAAGGACATGCAAACATACCTCTGTGTGGTTGTTTATTGCACTAGAGTATATCATTCTGCACCTATTGTTCTTCTACTGTTTTGCAACTCATGGCCAGCTTTCCATTTCATTACACAGACATCTGATTCTTTCTAATGATGGCATAGTATTCCATGGTACGGATAGTCCATAATTCGCTTCACCGGGCACTGCGTTAGGGAACATGCTTCAATCTAATTCATCATATTTGCTTCTTACTTATTTTACTCCCACAGGGGAACCTGTGTCAAATTTCAGAACATCCCTTATTGTTAGAATGCCCCTTTTTGTCACCTCCACATTACTGGCTTCAGTGGGAAACCCAGTGTGGTTAAGTGAAAGGATCTTGGGCTTTAAAGAAATAGAGAGAGAAAGCTAGAGTCAAATTCTTGTTCTATACTTTATACTCCCTTTATGATCTCAAGCACATAAAATCGGATTAAATAATATCAACCGTATCTTGTGGTTATGAGAATTAAATGAGATAATGCATATAAAAAGCCTGGCACAAGGTAAGCATTCCTCAAATGTTAATTCTTTTCCCTTAGGATCCAGACACACCATGAAAGGGGTTTCAAGTTACAAGTAAATACTGGAGTGCTTATCTCAGTAACTTTAACTGGACAAAGTCATAAAACAAATGGAAAAGTGTACTTTTTAATGCTATGCAATACCTAGTCTCAGAGATCTTGAGAAATATCCATTACTCAGTCTCAATTATTCCTTTTTTTTTTTTTTCCAACTGAAAGAACAGCTATAAAATGAAGAAACTGAGAATCAGCTAAATCCTACTCTGAAAAAAACACACACAGACGAGAATCTATCCAATTAAAAACCTTCAAAGGATGAGAATCTTCCACCTTCATGCCAACAATCCCAGTATTAACAATTAGCACCTGATCATGTTTCTTATATCTAAATTAATTTCCTAATTTTGTTAGAACTTTCAGTCGAGATGGAAATAGATGTTTTTAACTAAGATTTAAGATCAGATGATTATGTCACCTTCACAGCATTCACGTGATAAGATTTTTCATTACAGATGGAGAAAAAAGTGTTCTCTGCTAGCCACCCGCCTTTCTTGAGTGGTGTGACCATATTCCACCCTGCAATGATCTATCAACGGGGTTTAATTATGCAGAAGTGTGTGCACATGATTATATCTTGTTAAGCATTTCTTGTTAAGTTTTTGATAAACAGCCAATCGTGGCATGTCATCAAAGCTTGAGAAGGCTAAATAAGAAGATTGTTTAACGAGAATTTAAATGTATTCATCTTTGAAAGAATCATTAGAATGTTTTCCTTAGTCTTGATGCATTTGGTAGTTCTTCAGAAAATCTACCATCAACACTTGTATGTAGTGTTTATTCCAAATTGCTGCAAATATATATATATTTTGAAGTTTGTTTAGTAAGGGTCAGGGAATGTAATGAAGTGCCAAAAATTCCACTTGACCTGCGCTGTACTCTATAGCCAACAGAATAGAGGTCCATTTTTGCAAAGCTCTGAGTTAAACATTCCCTTGAAAGCAGAGCAACTTACCAGCTGAGAAAGCTTAATACAGCACAGTTGGGCCAGAAGGTGGATGCAAGTGCTGTCCACAAAAGCCAGAATTTTTAAAGGATTGTGATTATATTAAAGCATAAGATTACACAATAGCTGCACAGACTGAATAGTCTCAGAGTCCAGAGTCCTCATTCGCGATCAAACTCAAGGTGAAGTATGTGCTTCTGCTGCGATAGATTGAGACCAGGAATTCAGAATACACTATCATCTCAAAATGCCATCAGCCAGAAACCTTTATTAATAGGCACTTTCACCAATTGACATTACAGTGATAAGCACTAGAAGGTCCTGTGACAGCTCTGAATCATCATATAAATGGCAAGTTCTATCTCTGTTAAAATGTAAGTGTCGAATGCATGTTCCTTCAGCCTGCTTCTTTGGAAAGGCAGGCAGGCAAAGTGAAGATGAAGTTAATGGGAAGGAAGACCTAGAAAGATAAGGGTTGCTTGCTGATGGGTAGTGGTTGGAGGTTGAGAGCCAGGCAAAGAGGTTATATAAGAAACAGAGAACCATTGAGACTTTATCTGCTGGACATTTGCATGATGTGCTCTGTGTTTATGAAAGAGTAGTCTGACAATAGAGTGCAGGGTGAACGAGATAGAAGGAGAAAAAAAACCTAAGAGGCCACGTGGGAGTTGCAGTTGGTTTGGAGTGATGAACATAAAGTGGAAAGCAATGGTCCAGATCCTGAGACTTTTCAAAGGAAAATTCCATACAATTTTTATTTCTCTCATTTCTTTATCCCCCTTATCCAGTCAGCCATGGGAATAAGTCTGCGGTTTCAGTGCTGAGTAATTGTAAAAATAGTTCCTCTGGTAGCAAGTTAAAAAGCAAAAGGAGACAGTGTTTAGAAGGGTGCACTTTTTTCTCTGTTTTGAAATGCAGACGTGGGAAAGAGGAAGATGAAGATGAGGGTATAGAAGACTAATGAAATAGAGTAAACCCCATTTTGTCAGGTGTGAATTGAATCAAGCCCTCTAGATCTGCTGGTGGGGTATTCCAACCAGCATGGTATGAAGCCATATATGTAATATAGCTCAAGAATGAAAACCTTTCCAATCTTCATGCCTTTTGAGCCAATCATCTTAATTGCTAGGACCCTATCCTAAGTAATGCTGGGGGATGAGGGCAGTTTATGCAGAGAAAATCTTACTATTTTCACTGGTGGAAACTTGGAAACAACCTAAGTGTTCAGTGATAGGGGAAGGTTATATAGAACATGGTACATCACATCAGCTTCATAAAATGTGGTTCATAGCTAATTGTTTTTTTAATTAGGGAAATGCTTGTATTAAGTTAAATAAAGTCAGGGATACAATATTTTATATACTTAAAGAGAGTATAAGTATAAATATGTGGGAAAGTTGTGCATCTAGAAAAGACTGTAAAGCTATTTGCTGAGATATTAATATTTCTTTCTTACTGTTGTTGAACAATGAAAGTTTTTTTTTTCTTTGTGTGTTTCTTTTTCTCTCCTAACAATGGGATAGAAAGAGACATTGAGGTTAAGAGAACCGGTAAAGAGAACAGGCTTTGGAGTTAGGCAGAATTGAATGTGAGCCTTGGCCCTGCCACTTACTGGGCATGTAACTTACAACTGACCTAACTCTAAGCTTCCTTCTTCTCACCTGCAAAACAGGGATCATAATAGAACCTATTTCTGTGGTGAGGAGTAAAGGAATAATCCTTTTAAAGAGTCTAGCACAGTACCTAGCACATAGTTGGTTCTAGTTAAGCATCAGACATCAACATGTATTATTTTTATAGTGAGAGAAATATAAAATTATTTCTAATGAAATAAATATAGGAAGAATTGCAGAGGCTGGGTTGCCAAATTTCCTGGCTTCCAGAAAATTCTTTACCCCACCACAGAACCTTTTGCCAAAACCTGAGTTTCTGTACTGGCCTGACTCAGCCAGTTTCCCCTAGTCCCAGTGAGGCTGTTTTCACATGTTTGACAAACCACGTGACGCCTCCATGTGTTGGCCAGTCCCTGTGTGAATTCCCCTGCCCAATTCTGTACAGTCACCAACTCTCCATCAGCCTGATCTGAATCTTGTCCCGTGTTCTCAAATCCAACTATTTTCACCTTCAAAGTTGTAGCTTGCTGATAAGAAAGTCTGGTCCGCTTGACTTCTAGGCAGGCCTGGGAACACGGGAGAAGGACACAGGTCCTCCTCTGCTTCCTGTCTGGAGCCTCCCATCACAGCAGTTTCCTAGGGACAGACAGTTCTCTCCTTGTTGTCTAACTTATCAGAATGGTTCTCACAGTGAGAATTGCCTACCAGGCAGAACAGCACACTGGCCACATGGAAGCCTGGTAAGTGAGATAATTTGGAGCTGGTAGAGCCTTACCCTATGCCTCAAATCCCCAGTGTAAACACTCCTAGAATCTTATCAGCTACATATCCACCTAGAATGGACGCTGACCCTTTCAAGTTCTAGAATTCCTGTTGCCGTTCCTATAAGTAAGCTGTCCTAGCTATTGCTGAAGTCTTTTCTCACATTTTTATTTCCGGGATAAAAGTAATGCATGAGAATTACAGAAAACTTAGAAGATAAACACAAAAATATTTTTCCCCCAGCTGAATTGAACTTGTTATCCAGATTTACTTTGTGGCATGCATTTTGGAAGCCAAAACAATCTCAAATGTTTGATGGTGGGTGGGGGGAGGATATAAAAGAACATTCAATTCCCACGTAGGTATATATTGTCCAGAGAAAGTCACAATGTCTTAGAAATGGGTGGCTTTTAGAGGTGACATAAAATACTGTCATTCATTGATTTTCAAAAATAGCCTTGGAAGAATATATTTGCTGCAGATTTTAGATGCAAATAAACATTCTTATAGGAGACGTGCACTTTGTAAAATAGGCTGAAAGGAGAGCATTGACTCTAAGAAAATCGTCCAGCTGTTCATAGAATTCCAAGGTGAATAGACAAGTCTCATGGAAGCATGCCAGTTGAATGCCTCATTGAAAGGCGAAACTGTTGAGCTGTGGCTATTTTGTGAGAGTAAACCGATATTTAAAGCTTCTCTGTGGTCTTCATGGATGTTAAATAAATACTCTACAAAAGCATGTCAGAGGCAACTCAAATGATGATGACTTAGAAATATAGGGGTTGTATGAGGAAACAGTGGTGAGGAAATAATTCATCCACTCTGTCTTTAAAATGGCATTGTGAGCATTTCTGATATTTTGGGGAGAGGCGGGTGAGACATGGCCAGAGATGGACGGGAAAGCCCATGAACCCTCACCCTTCTCTCTGGTCAAGAGCAATGGCTGGTGAGGCTCTGCCTCCCGTCAGGCCTCTGAAGGCTCAGCTCTGGTGTGCTTTGGAGCAGGCTGTGTTTTTCTGTGCTGCCTTCTGGCATTCCACCCTTTTTCTGTACACTTTGGTCTCTCACCCAGCCACAATACCTGATATCCAATGACTTGCAGGCCATGGGTGTTTTTACTGGAAAATAAAGAACCTTAGCAAATTGTTATTCTCCCTTTTTCTCTTTCTTTTTTTTTTTTTTTTTTTTTTCCCTGAGAAACAGGGGCTGCAAGTTGTTTGAAATAAGCCAGAAGCCTAATAGCTCCTTTGCTTGTGTATTTGAAATGGCACCCTAATCACTTTGAAGAGCTAATGTACTTCCTATGGGCCTGAAATTCCTCAACTGGACTCCCGTGGCAGAATTTGGCCTGTAGTTAAGAAAATTAATTACTCTGATAGTGAGGATGAAGCAATAGTTCCCAACTCCCTGTAGTAATCATTAAAATGTCATCTACTTAGGAGACATCTTGGCATGGGATTTATAAGGTTTGTGAGCTGGGGACTAAGTTCAATGGTCCTTCCAGTGGTGGATCCTTGTTCTAGAGGAAGGCTTTGGGAGATAAGGTTTTTTAAGATGGGAGTGAAATTACTTTAGATCTTTTGATTTAACATTTGAATGTTAACAGTTAACCACTGAATAATAAAAAAACAAAACAAAACTTAAAATGGCTACTGACCATTTATCACTGTCTTCTCTATTGTTAGTGGTGGCTCACCTTATGGGGGTATTTCCCTCATAAGAGGTAAATTTTTTAATTTGCCTCACCCTTCTCCACTGTGAATCTTGGCCTTTCACCTAATGGAAAGAACCAGGCATTTGGAATCAGAAGACATAGGCTCAAGTCCCAACCTCAGCCCTTAGAAACTGTACAACATTAGGAAAACCTTTAATGCCTCTAACCCTCCCTTTTGCTTACATGTGAAATGGGTCAAATAAATTCACACTTATGAAAATATTTGTTAACTGTGAAGCCCTATCCACCCATTCCTTTAGGAAGTCTTAAATGAGTGCCTGCTGTACTCCAGGCACTGGACCAGATCAGAGGTTGGCAACCTATGGTCATGGGCCGCATCCAGCCTGCTGCCTACTTTTATCAACAAAGTTTTATTGGGAAACATACACGCACACCTATATGTTTATGTATTGCCAATGGCTGCTTTCATGCTACAGTGGCAAGAATTAAATAGCTGTAACAAGTTGCACAAGGCCAAAAATATTTACTATCCAGCCCTTTACAGAAACAGTTTACTGACCTTTCACCTAGATGCCAGAGGCATAAAAAGGATTCCTACCCTCACTTATCCTATAGTTTCCCAGGGTAGATAAATTAATAAACAATTATAATAAATGCGGTGCGATATCACAAGACACTACGAGAGCACCAAGCAGGAGCTGAAATTTAGCCTAGAGAAACCAAAGAATGCCTCCCAGAGGAGAAGACGCAGCTATGTTTAAGGAGGTCAGTTTGGCAGACACAGGCCTGCTACAGGCAGAGGGAAGACTGTGTGTAAAGAGGCATGAAGAAGGAGAACTACAGTGTGGTAAAGACTTGCTGACTCCTCTGGAATGATGAATTAGGAAACATGAAAGAGGTGACAGGACATAAGCCCAGAATGTAGTAAACTAGAGCTAAATTGTGATGAACATCATATGCTTTGCTTAAGGAGTTTGAAATTCATTCTGTAGACGTTAGGTAAATCACTGAAGGGTCTGAAGCAGGCAGATGAGGTGATGTGATTTGTGTTTATAAGGAGGGCAACGCTAGAGATAGTGGAACCAGTTAAGAGGCTGGTATAATGTCTTAAGTCAGAGATCCCATAGTAAGGGAGTGTGGGGTGGGGGAAAGGAATGGATACAAGAGGCATGGAGGAGGTCGATTCAATAGAACACGCTCACTGAGTGCATGTAAGAGGTTAAGAGGAAGGAAGATTCCAAGATGGCACCCAGGTTTTGAACTAGCTGAATGGTGATACCCTTAACTCAAACAGAGCAAAAGGAGAAAATTGGAGACATAAAAGAAGTTGAAATTGTTTGGACATGATGTGATTTGGTCATTGTTTATATTCCATTAGAGAGTAAGAAACATATGTTGGGAATGCAGGAAAGTTGACTGGAATCTAGGTATGAATTTGGGAGTCATCAGTTTAAAGATGGCCTTGGGGTGAGGTCATGAATAAACCCAAGGGAAGGTGTGAACCTAGAAGAGAGTTGAGAACAGACTCCTGAGGGTGTCCCCATTGAAAAAGTGGCCAGAGGAAGAGGTACTGGGAAAGGGGTCTGAGACTAGCATGCCTGGTAATAGAAAACTTGGTGAGAGCAGAGGTATTATATTTCGTGGTTAAAACTATTGCTTCCACAAAAAAGACCTAGAAAATTCTTATGGTAATGGGACATTGAGCAGAATTTCTAGTGATGATGATCTCCTATTCTAACATTCATCCTTTGGCTCGTGAAAAGCCATAGGAATGAATATATAGTAATCCAGAAGAAAAAAAAAATGTTCTTTAGTATAGTCAGGTCCTGGAAACATTGATAAAGATGGAAATTATGACCTGGTCCCTTCTACCCTTACTGCATGGGCTCCAGGAGGGCAGGAATTTGTATCATTTTGTTTCTTGCTATATCCCCAGAGCCTACTACAGTGTTCCACACGTTATAGATACTCAATGATCTTTGCTGAACAAATGGAATCACATGAACTCATTGAAGAGAAGATGAACATCTAATAGCCATTGGTGGTTCCAATTAAGATCAACTTCTTAAGCTTGTAATCTTGGAAACTTGATATACTTCAGACTAGCACTAGGGAATATTCCATTTTGAGGTTATTGTTAAGTAAATTGTTTTTCTCAAGTTTCTCTCTCCTCACCTGATATTTATCTTTTCATCGTGATGAAGAGAAGAGCAGTTTTAATTGTAAAAGAGGCAATATTATCACTAAGACTGCAAGTTAGGAGGCCTGGAGTATAATGATGAATGGGTGCTAAGGGAAGCTGACCTTGCTGAGTGAGTCTTGGTCAGGGAATCTGTGACCACACACCATTGTTGGAGCCCTTTAGATCAATTAGTGCCCAGGGTGGGATTGCCAGTTCTTCTGATTTCTTGATCATCTTGGAATTGTAACAGATCTTGGAATTTCAAAACTTAGTTCTATATCTTCTGTGAGTACTCTCACTACTAAATTAAAGAATCTCTATCACTCCTGTCTCCTATCATATCAGCCAACCTCCCTGTCCGTCTTTTGTTCCAGATCCAGTATGGACTTCCTACTACCTTGAATTATTTAGCATCAGGTCAAGGAAAAAAATTATGATTACAAAAACTTGACCTGTGCTATTAAGTGTATAAAGAAATTTGGTTCTCCTGTTTTATGGAACAGAGACACATAACTTCAAAGTGGTAGGGGGAAAAAAATCAACCAGACCTCAAGTCACCTGATTTCCAGCCCGCTAGACCACACTCTGCTTCCTTGCCAACACCAATACTCGATTGTTTCCAGGGAAGAAAGAGGGAGAATGACAGGCCAACTGTGATAGAGGCACAGGCCCATCACTTGAATAACTTTTTGAACTGAACATCAGCTATAATCCCAGTCTTTTAAATAAAATAACCTAATTAGTTAGTATAGTGACATATTTAAATAAGGGGTTTCTTGGTGTCTGTCCTTCTGTCTCTGTCTCTCTGTCTGTCTCTCTCTCTCCCTCTAACACATTGCTTTCTACCTAAAAAGCACTGGGAAAAGTTTTATTTTTAGGGGTCCTTTATAAAAACAAGTTCCATGACCACATTTATTAATGCTTCTCTCTCTCTCTCTGTGTGTGTGTGTGTGTGTGTGTGTGTGTGTGTGTGTGTCTGTGTGTGTGTAGAAAGAACACATTTTTTAAAAGGCAGTGATGGTGCTATCTTTTACCACCTTCTTTCTCCTCCTTAAATGGAAAGCACTGAACCCAGATGCCCAACCACGGAAGATATTCTTCCAGAAGCAGCATCTGGCTTCCTGGCAAGCCCTTCAGGCGAGTTGTTTGGGGAGCTTTGCAGTTGTCTCTTGGTCTGTCACGTGGATCAGATACCGTGGCCCCTCTGGCTGGCATGTCCAGACAGTTGCCAGTTCCTTTCGGTTCACCTTTAATTCTGAGAACTAGTTCCCTCATTTTCATTTCTTATTGGACTTATTTTTCTCCCCACTGTCCATAAGAATTCCAGGACAAGACTAATTTCTCGCTGCTGTCTGCCTGTCAACTTCCTCTCCAGGCCTCTATCTTTTGAACCCGAGTGAAATCCTCCGCCATTTAGCCCTACATTAAAATAGGTTACTTTTAATAGTGTTTCTTAGCCACTCCTTGTCAGCCTAGCTCCTTGTAATCTGTGGGGTTGTTGCCTGAAAAGAAAACAAAACATTCCATCGGAGTAATTTATTCTGGTCTGTACACAAGATATGAAAGTATTCCTGGCATTTGTGTATTATTTAGTTAAATCATACTGGCTCCCCGCATCCTCGTCACACCACGAACAAAAGAGCATCTCAGGACTGGAAAAGAGGAGGCGACACGGCAGCATTTACAAATAGCTCCCGCTTCAGGACGCCAACATTTTTAACGTAGCTTTCTTTTTTTTTTTCTTTTACCTGTTAATGTAAATATATTGTTTTACTTGTGAAGGATTCTGTGGGTTTTTTTACGGATAATTGTTAAGAACACAGAATCCGATGGTAGCCCACGCACAAGGAAGCCGTGACAAGGTGCTGACAGGTCCGGCTGCAGCACCCAGAACGCAGAGGAGAAAGAAGAAATTAGAGCTGCAGGGTGACATCCAGGAATAGTTCGCATGGGGTAGCTGCACATTTCCACGTTGCTGGCGGGTTTTGCCTCATGCAGGAAAAAGTGCAGATTGTATATGAGATTTCAGATCCCAAGACTGTATTGGCTGAGCTGAGAAAAGACTGGGCTTTAGTAATGGACAGAAGGAAATCTCAGCCATAAGTAATAGTCTGTGGCCAGTGGCAGACTCAACCCACACTTGACTTTGAAGAGGTACGCAGCTAAAACCACGGGCTTACCTGGAATGAGAGCCTCTGGGGGACAAGGAAATGAATTTAGGGGCTGTTTGGATCAGGACATTGGGAAAATCTTTGAAATCGTCTACAAGACAGTAGAGCTCGAATTGAAGATTAGGATTTTTAAACCTTTTTTAATCTCTGCCTCAGTGACATTTTCTCATCTATAATTTTTCCTCAGGTTAATTTGTTAATGTGTACAAAGGAAGTTGGAAATACATTCAGAACTTAGAAGCTTTATACTAAATATTGCCCTTTGTACAGAGATTACTTTTTCTCACTTCTAGTAATTTCTTCTCCTCTGTGTCATACATGCTTTTGTCAGACTCTTTTCGCTGACATTTTCCCCTTTCTTTTTTCTGCCTTTTCTCCCAATATCATCCTCCTCCTCAAATTCTTCCTCCTGCCCCTCTCTCTGAGAACTCTTTTCACCTTCAAAGCATTGCCAGATATGTCATCCATCCCCCCATTTATTCTTTATACAAATAACAGATCAAGTGCCTCTCACGTGATAGACACTGAGCTGGAAATAAGGATAATTTTACCAGGAAAACAATCAGTTCCTAGCATCTGGGAACTGTATTCAGTTATGTTATCAATCTTTCTGCCCTTATCTGGGAATGTTCACTTCCCTCAGTCTGACTTTCACTCCCAACTTTCTGGTTCTAGCCCTGCCCCTCCTCTCCTCGCAGGGATATGCAAACCAGCCTATCTGTTATAGGCATTCGGTTAGTCCATTGATGCGATTCAGGAAGCCCCTGATCTTCTTTTCTTTCCCACTTTCAAAGAGACAAATAGAACACTTTGGGGCAGGGCCATAGCAAGGAGTAGGCAAGTCATGGGTGCTGGCACCCAGAGAGCTAAAAGCATTTTCTTTCCTACCCTCCATGAACTGCCAGTCAACATATACCTCTTAATAAATATTTTTCCCTTTGTCAATGAGTTCACTCATTCATTCATTCATGAATTCATTTAGCGCATAGTGTTTGGGCTATGAAAAGGTAAAAGAAATTACCCCTGCTCTAAAGGAATTTTTATCTAATTAATTTGTGTCTCTGAGCTTAGACATCAAAACAGGATAAATGTCCTCACATAGTGAAAAGACATGCAGAGTGTGATACTTTACACATGCAAAGTGT
The DNA here is from genome assembly GCF_949987535.1 of Balaenoptera acutorostrata. Lineage (NCBI taxonomy): Eukaryota > Metazoa > Chordata > Mammalia > Artiodactyla > Balaenopteridae > Balaenoptera > Balaenoptera acutorostrata. The sequence continues at coordinate 6,910,223 of NC_080071.1, forward strand.
GATATTTTACCTAAATCTGATTTTTTTTTCCCATTTGAACACTTTTTGAGCAATCATTTTACATCCCAGAAAAATTCCACCCTCAAATGCATGTCCTCTTTGATTAGAGCACAGCTTTGTCCTCTTGGCTCCCTGCTCACCCACCTTTTTTCCACTTCCTTTCATTTCCAGCTGCCATTCCAGAGCTGCAAGTGCTCCCTTGGTACTGACCTTTGATTCATCAGAAAGGGACTCCGTCCACTCTCCCGGGGCCACATTTCCTGTTTAGGGTCAAACATTCCCCCATAGAGATAGTGAGGTATTTTATGGCTGGTTTACATGTCCAGCTGTATTTTTCTAACTAGTGGGAAAGGAGAAATAAAATGCACGCCCCATTCTCCTTGACCTCACTCTCCATTCATATCACACTGAAAATAACCAATTCCTAGGGTGCCAGGCTCTTAAAGTAATTCATACTTCCCTGGCAATCACAGGCATTTACCTTTCATCTTGGCAGAGGAAGGCCTGTTTTATCCACCCCTCATCACATTCTTGCCGTTCTGTGCTTGAGTTTCCCCTCCAACACCCTACAATAGGCTAGGTAGGCTAAGGAGCAGGCGGCTACATAGAGAAGGTAAAGAAAGGTTCACTGTCACATTCTAGTAATTTCTGATCCCAAAGCACTTTTATCCAAGAAACGGTGATTTAGAAGAAAGCAGGCATGAGGTTGTGTGTGGGCTGGTGGCCGCGGAGATAGCGGGACTGGGGAGGGAGATAGCCAGAGAGAGATGTTTTGTTCATCACGAATGCAGTCACCTGAAAAACACCAGCTAATTAGCAGTCTGTAGCCACACAACACAGCAGTTTAGTACAAGAAGTGAACAATACTTTACTTAATTGAAACTACAGAGCAGACTTAGGTAGGCTGAATGCAATTATGCAGATTGGAAGTCAGCCAGGATACTGAGGTTAACAACCCCTTCTCTCACAAAAAGCACCGCGGGAGCATCGATGACCACAAGTGGTGAAAGCTGTCATCCTGGGGCCCATCCCGAAGGCCTCACCTCTCACAACCTAGGCTCCATCAGAAGGGCTTAATGGTGTCCACTAACTGGCTGGAAGAAAGAGTGCCCTCTGTCTGTGCAGGTGTGCCTGTGCCTCGTGCTGTGTGACTAATTCAGCCTTCTCAGGGAGCAAGCTTTGAAGAGGTAGAGCGGAGGGGGATTGAAATGATGGAGGACATCCAGGGGGGTCCAGTGGAGGACAGTGGGAGCTGTGAGAGCTCCTCCACCTGCTAGTCTTATGGCCAACACGACGGCTGCCTAACCATTGCAGAAAGTTCTAGCTCAGGATTTCTCAACCTTTAAGGTGCTTATCAATTAAATCACCTAGAGATCCTGTTAAAAATGTAGATTCTGATTCAAGAGGTCTGGAACGGGGCCTGAGACTTTGCATTGAGAACAAGCTCCCAGGTGCTGCTGTCCGGGAACCTAACTTTTAGAAGTCAGTTCTTGCAGGGAAGAGGGCAGAGGCTGGACAAAGAGAAAGAGGACTTCAAAATGAGACATAACACCCAGAATAATCAGGCTCACTTTCATTTGTCCTAGGAACTAAAGGAAGCAGAAACTTGGAGAGTTCAAAATAGTAACGAATCCAATCCACTCCTAAAACTCACTCCTAAAATGGCTTCTACCATTAGAGGATGGGGAGAGGCACAGAATTTGGCCCCTGAACATGTTTCATGAATGAGATGCCCACTCTGAACAGTGTAGCATTTTCCACTCACTGGTTGGTGCTGTAGCAGAGACACAGCAGCCAGCAGTGGTCTGGGATGACCTCCCGAGAACGAAAACTGTCTTTCTTTCAAGGTGAGTCAAGAGAAGACAAGATGGCAGAATGCAGACCCTCAAAGCTTGACCAATGGACAGTGAAGGGAGTAATAATCTTCCTGCAAAGCCTTGTAAAATAAAATCAGAGTTGCTGAAAAACATCAAAGAATGGGCCATTTTAAGCTTATATTATGCACTTAGTTTATTGCTGTGTGCTATGGAGGCTTCCATGCTAAAGTCTGCATGTACTATTAAAGACTTAATTGTTGGGTGGATTATTGATTATATTCTTTATCTAGTTATTTCCCAAGTGCTTTTTATACTAGTATCTACGTATTTTGTGACTTCTTAATGATAGAATTCACTTTAGATGTATGGAAACACACACACACAAACACACACACACACAAACACATACATGCTTAAAAGCAAGACCCAATTAATCCCTGGTGAAAGCAGTATGGGTTCCTACATTTAGACATGCTGTAAACACGCTTTAAACTAGATAAGGCTGGAGTTTAGATATACATTTATCCTAATATGTAGCTCATCAGTATAGCTACAAAAATCTTATTACTTGGCATCATTCAAAATATATCATTTGAAATGTTCAGCTATCTAAAGCCAGCACAGTAAAGCATACACACACACACACACACACACACACACAAGAAACAGAAGAATATAAGCATCAATCAGGGAATCAACAGTAGCTATGGAGTGCCTACTCTGTGTTCCATACCACACTGGGGAGGGTTGGGAAGATAAAAGAAGTATAAAGTTCTGCCATTGCAGAGATACTTATCTAACAGGGGGCAAAGCACTTAGGAAAAAGAGTAGAGGATAATTAACTGTTAAACAGTATGTATGGGAAGAAGTAGACTAAAATAGTTAAGTCTGCAATGAAAAGTGGACCTTAAGTTAGGCTTTGAAACACAAGTAGGATTTGGCAAGAAATGAGATGTTCTGTGGGTCCACTTGAGAAAAGCCAAAGGAAGCCAGGATGTGACAGGGAGCAAAGGAGGAGGAGGGACCTGAGTGCAGGGAGAGACCAGGTCATGGGTAGGGCCTGGCCGGAAAGTTGGAATCTGAAGTCTTAGATAATAGGGGCCCAAGGCAGGTTATTGAGCAGTTGAAGAATAGAAGTTTTGCTTTTGTTTCTGTTTTAAGTATCTCAGTTTATTGAAGGATCAAATGTGAAATGGATTTGGGGAGGGAGGCTTGGAGTAAGGCTAAGGAGCCGTTTAGTCCTGTGTTGGCTGAGGAGCTCAGTGGGAAGAGGGGAGTTTCTAGAGAAACTTTAAAGTGAGTCAATAGTATTTGCTGATAGGTTTGATATGATGGATAAATGACTGGAAAGAGTTTGAGACAATGCCAGGATGTCCAATTTGTAGACAAAGAAGAGTGGAGATGTCACTTATAGAAACTGGGTTATCGATGGACTTTAAGAACCAAGTATGTGACAGGCACTGTTCTAGGAACTTAGGATCATCAGTAAACTTTACAGAAGTCACCTTTGCCCTCACAGAGTTTACATAATAAGCATAATACACATAATATAAATAAATCATACAAATAAACATAATAAGCAAGGAAATGCTATAGCATATTAGAAGATAATGGCTGCTAAGGAACTAGAAAAACGGGGGAGAGTGAGGAGAGTCAAGGGTGCTGCCAGGGTCCTGAGTCCAGTGGTTTTCAGTCATTGGGGAAGAACTCATTACAAAGGGGAGATTTGAGAAAAGACTTGAGGGAGGGGGGAGGGAGTTAGTGAGGTGGATTTGCCCAGAGTCAAAGCATTCCAGAGATGTGTAGAGAACATCTAGCATCTTGGTGTCTTCAAGCTACAGCAAAGCAAGGAGGCCAGTGTGGCTTGAGCAGAGGGAGGGTGGGGAGAGGAAGAGAAGAGGAGTCACCTAGTTGACAAGGCCACATCACACAGGGCCTTCCGAGACCATTATAAGGACCTGGTCTAGACACTGTAAAACTCTTAGAGGAAAACATTGGCAGAACACTCTATGACATAAATCACAGAAAGATCCTTTTTGACCCACCTCCTAGAGAAATGGAAATAAAAACAGAAATAAACAAATGGGACCTAATGAAACTTAGAAGCTTTTGCACAGCAAAGGAAACCATAAACAAGATGCAAAGACAGCCCTCAGAATGGGAGAAAATATTTGCAAACGAAGCAACTGACAAAGGATTAATCTCCAAAATATACAGACAGCTCATGCAGCTCAATATCAAAAAAACAAACAACCCAATCCAAAAATGGGCAGAAGACCTAAATAGACATTTCTCCAAAGAAGATATACAGATTGCCAACAAACACATGAAAGGATGCCCAACATCACTAATCATTAGACAAATGCAAATCAAAACTACAATGAGGTGTCACCTCACACCGGTGAGAATGGCCATCATCAAAACATCTACAAACAATAAATGCTGGAGAGAGTGTGGAGAGAAGGGACCCCTCTTGCACTGTTGGTGGGAATGTAAATTGATACAGCCACTATGGAGAACAGTATGGAGGTTCCTTAAAAAACCAAAAATAGAACTACCATATGACCCAGCAATCCCACTACTGGGCATATACCCTGAGAAAATCATAATTCAAAAAGAGTCATGTACCACAATGTTCACTGCAGCACTATTTACAATAGCCAGGACATGGAAGCAACCTAAGTGTCCATCAACAGATGAATGGATAAAGAAGATGTGGCACATATATACAATGGAATATTACTCAGCCATAAAAAGAAACGAAATTGAGTTATTTGTAGTGAGGTGGATGGACCTAGAGTCTGTCATACAGAGTGAAGTAAGTCAGAAAGAGAAAAACAAATACCGTATGCTAACACATATATATGGAATCTAAAAAAAAAAGGTTCTGAAGAACCTAGGGGCAGGACAGGAATAAAGACCCAGACGTACAGAATGGACTTAAGGACACGGGGAGAGGGAAGGGTAAGCTGGGACGAGGTGAGAGAGTGACATGGACATATATACACTACCAAATGTAAAATAGATAGCTAGTGGGAAGCAGCTGCATAGCACAGGGAGATCAGCTCGATGCTTTGTGACCACCTAGAGGGATGGGATAGGGAGGGTGGGAGGGAGAAGCAAGAGTGAGGAGATATGGGGATATATGTATATGTATAGCTGATTCACTTCGTTATAAAGCAGAAACTAACACACCATTGTAAAGCAATTATACTCCAATAAAGATGTTAAAATAAAAAAATAAGGACCTGGTCTTTGCTCTCAGTTAAAAGAAAGGGGGAGCCAGTTGTAGAGTTTGGAGCAGGACTGACATGAACTGATTTCAGTTTTAAAAGAATCACTGTGTTGAGAATACATTCTAGGAGAACAAGAAAACCAGCTGGAAAACTAACTTATCCAGTTACCAATCTAATTAGAAAGAGTTATTTGTGGGTGGAAAGTTCTTCATGCATTTGCCTCTGATAGGTTGAAGGAATCTAAAGAACTGGATTCCAGCCCCCTGCTTGGGTATAAGTTTCCCAAATAACTTTAGGCCTGTTGCTTCACTTCTCAGCTGCTGCTTTATTGTCTTTAGCATGGGAATAATGCTTAACTTTATCTGCCTTGTAGTGTGTGTTTGTGTGTGTGTCTGTGCACACCCCAAATCTAAGGAGATAAAGAAAGTAAAAGCCAAGACTACATACTGTTATTAGAGTTTAACGCAATTGGAAATTCAAGCAGAGTCTAGTACGGACACTTGATCTTGTGCTGAATCCAAGTGAGAGTGGAGATAGCACTGGATTCAGAATCAGAAAACCTGAGTTTGGACCCTGAGTCACTGACTCCTTAACCCTATCGCCTTGGATAAAACAGCTTCCTCAGTTTCCTCTTCTGTGTTAGAGGAGATTACGATATGATACCTCAAAGGACTTAATCCAGAGTCACAGGTGAATAAAAATCCCGTTACAAACTGTAAAGCACCAAAGAGATGAAGCCCCCCAAAGCTCCTATTGCAACTGTAGACAGCTGTACTCAGCCTGTTAAAAAAAATCTTAATTAATCCTTCCATATAGGTAGTTGTTAATTTTAACTCCTTGAGGGCAGAAATCATTTCTTCCTTTAGTGCCCCATGTAACCAGCACAGGGTAGAGCAACAGGAGGTACTTAGCAAGTCATTTTAGCAAGTGGGTAAGTAAAGGTATGATATTAAAGGAGGAAATGTAGATTTGGGAATCAGTTGTTTTTAGAGTAAATATTCCATACCATGAGAGTGGATACATTCACCGAGAGAGTTCAGAGCCTGAAGAGGCAGGATGGAGCTAAACACCACATTGGGGACCAGCACAGTAAAAATCACTAACCAGCAAAGGGAAACAACCTAGAAAGTAAACAGATAATTCGGAATCATCAGCATGATAAAAAACCTGAAGAGCATCATCAACTAGTATAACTTATTATAAGTAACTTCCACTCAAAAAGGATCCAAACAAATTTCAATTAGCCGTCATTTCACCAGTCTGAAATCCCTAATGACGACCCACTTATCTAGTAACCACACTCCAGCACAGAGATAACTGAAGTTCCTTCACGATTCAAAAGTTCCATGTGAATTATCGAAGGATGATAAGGCAGTGTCCATTGTAATTTTAATATTAATTGTGTTGTTTGAGTCCTGCTAATCCACATATGATAATATAATGTAAGTGTTTTTTACCAGAGCATTTGCTTAATCAGAGCCTTATACTCCCCAGGCCTTCTAAGTAAAGGAAGTTTACTGGGAATGAAGGAAAGGGGCACATAAAACCATTTTCCTAGTCTGTTTGTTAAGTACATACTTAGCAAGCCATCTTGCAACATACCTAGCCAATAATTTACATCTCCTCTCTAGAGCCCTCTTTTTTGTGTCTTCTTAACTGACATTTTGGAAATCACCTGAAAACACCAACGATTTGCCAAGACAAAACTTGGCCTGTGGAGAAGACACCATATTCAACACCAATCTGGAGAAAACAGCATACTCAGTTCCTGTATTCACTATGATCGTAATATTTATTTTAATCATTATCACAATTTGAGGATTATAACTTGCTCCTAAGAAAACTGGCCTCCAAGCAGTAAAGAGTTAAGACCAGAAAGTTCACCCCCTGGGCCCTTTGCTCCATCTCCTTATTTCAATCCCTCCTTCCCTGTGATACCACAAAATGAATAATGCCTTAGACATAGTTTTTGCAATGCTAATATTTGAACAGTAAAAGATACCTTAAGACCTTCATCAAGATTTTTTAAGGCCTCGTTTAATGTCAGTGTCAAGGTTCTGTGAGGAATAATTAATATAACAAAGCAAGGTCTATGTGCCCATCGATTGCCAGGGGATTTATGCAGGTAACTCATTAATGCTGCAGGGGTTTCTGCATGTAAATCCCGAAGCCTTGATGGGGAAATGGGACCCAATGATTTTCCCCCTATAAAAAACACAAACAATGACAAGTATAAAAGCAGATAACCTGAATATCTATACAAACAGCTATATGGCTTGTAAAAGTTTTCCATTTACATCCTGTCACCTCTTCTTTTCACATGTATAAAAGATGGGACAATTATTTCAACAAACCGACCCATATAAATCAATGCAGTTTTGCTGTGGGAAGACTGGGTGTTTAAGGCATTTAATATTTCAGCATCACCAGATTATCACCAGGATCCATTTCACTTTGCGGTCAAGTGCATGATTAGCGCTGTGACAGGATATTGGCCATTTTCGTAGGAAGATCTGCAAATCCTAGTAAACAAATACCAGTTGGAAAAATTAAGAACAAGTCTGTGGACTGGAATGCACCCTACTTGTAATGGGAACAAAAAGCTGGCAATCAAATCTAAAGAAAAAAGCTAAATCACAGCAGAATGACCTACTTTAAGGCATTTGCCAAAGAGGCAGTGTTTTTAGACAGCTCTTCTGAAGTAGCGTCTTTCTGTCTATGCCATCTGCAGATTTATTACTGCCTGAGAAAAACAACCAAAAAAAAAAAAGCTCTATTTGAATGATACTAGGAGCCTGGTCTATAGGAAAGATTCCAGTATTGTGGGCACCACACCCACACCTACTGATGTGGTCCAAGGTTTTGCTTTAGAGGCACCTAATTAAGAAACCCTGACTCATTTACATGGAGACGTTTGATCTAAATTACACTCCAAACCGCACCAAATTGGGAGCATCTGTGAATGTGAAATGTTTGTTCCCTGTGACGGCTAGAACAGGGCCAGCTCTGGACGGCACATGTTCAAGTGACGAAAAATATTTCACATGTAACGTACTTCTGAGACCCACTTTTCCACTAATAATTCATACTGATGCTAACCAGTATCTGTACTTCCACAATTATTTCAGGCTGTGAAAAATTATGTCACTTTTTTTTTTCTACAGCTAGAAAGAGGTAGAAGACCACCTACTTTGTTTGTTGTCATTGATAAAAGGCCTTAAGTGCAGCCAATAGCAAAAAGGCAAAGCTGTATGGTGTAGAGGCCGGTCATTACATATATCTCTTAACTGGGGGGTCCAGAAATGCAGAGCGGCAATCTAAAAGGATAAATCTCAAGGATGACCCCCCTCTCATCACTGGCTTAACTTCTCTAGTTTTCCACTTGGCTTGCTGGTTCTCAGTAAAGGTTTGCTTCTCAACTCCTCTGAGGCTGTGTTTGTGTCCAGAAGACACAGCCCATAAAAGTGAGAATACTGATAGATTAAAAGTCACATTATATGCAATTAAAGGGCATTCAGATACAGTCCATGTCATTTCCATCCTGTAAAATGTCTGAGAAAGTTTAAAAAAATTTTTTTAAATGTTCTGCCATTGGATGCTAAGAACAGTACTTAGCACATAATACTCATGAAAGAGTGCTGTATATCAAACACAATCAACAAACAGTGTTTTATAGATGCAGTCAGCCCCGCACTCTGGCACCTGGTGAGCACTTTACCTTATTAGGCTATGTATCACCTATGTTTCAACTGGAGTCCAAGGAATAAGAAAGAAACTTAAAAAAAAATTCCAGATTCTTTTGTCTAAGAAGATACTAATACATCGATCTGATGTCCTGTTTTTTTTGCAGTAGCTAGAATGAGATTTGAATATATTGATAGTTTCAGCAGCAGAACCCAGGGAGCCCAGTTAATAACTTAGGCATGGGTATATAGATATACTTCAGACAGAGGTAAGGTTTTCAGCTCTCATGTTGGTAATACTTAGAGGGATCGAATGAAAGGGGCTGTTCCCCCAGAGTCTTTGTTGTGGGCATGCATTGTGACAGTATGGAGCCAGAGTTCTTCTGGTTGTCTACACAGCCTGGATTCAATAAACTGTTATATATGCATATTATGACAATGTGGTCAAGGAAACCAGATTTTTTTACTCTACCTTCGAGTGCCTATAGAGCCTAAATCTGGTGTTTATTTTTCTTGTCCCCCTTCAATATGTTAACATATTCATAATTTAATACAGGTTATGTTCATTTTATAATTAAAGTTACGGACTTAGTTGAGAAAGCACTCAGACTATACTGTATGGAAAACATTTATCTTGTTCTATATCTATCTGGTTCAGTGTGAATCCTAAATGTAGATAATCCCGGACTATCTTAGTTTGCTAGGGCTGCCATAACAAGATACCACAGACTAGGCAGCTTAAACAACAGAAATTTCTTTTCTCACAATTATGGATGCTGGAAGTCTGAGGTCAAGGTGTCAGCAGGTTTGCCTTCTTCTGAGGCCTCTCTCCTTGGATTGCAGATGGCTGTCTTCTGACTGTGTCCTTACATGGTCTTTCCTCTGTGTGTATGCATCCCTGGCGTCTCTCTGTCCCAGTTTCTTCTACTTATAAAGACATCAGTCATGTTGGATAAAGGCCCATCCCAGCAGTCTCATTTCAACTTAATTACCAAAAGCCCTATCTCCAAATTCAGTCACATTATTAGGTACTGGGAGTTAGGGCTTCCACATATGAATTGGGGTGTATGGGGGGGGCGCAGAGAGGAGGGGACATAATTCAGCCCATAACGTAGTCCAAGACAATATCCATATCCATGCTGCTGACATGCCCCTTGCCAAATGTGTATTTATTTGAGACCAAAACTAAAACTAAAGTTAATATTTTAAAATCTATGGTATGGGCTTCCCTGGTGGTGCAGTGTTAAGAATCCGCCTGCCAATGTAGGGAACACGGGTTCGAGCCCTGGTCCGGGAAGATCCCACGTGCCGCGGAGCAACTAAGCCCGCGAGTCACAACTACTGAAGCCCTTGTGCCACAACTACTGAAGCCCGCGCGCCTAGGGCCTGTGCTCCGCAACGAGAGAAGCCACCGCAATGAGAAGCCTGCTCACCACAACTAGAGAAAGCCCGCACACAGCAACGAAGACCCAACACAGCCAAAAATAAATATATTTAAAATAATAATAACAAATAAATAAAATCTGTGGTATTTTTCCAGTATGATTCTCAGTCACTTCTTCCATCAGTAAGAAACAAGGATGACTTTCTAAGGTTTAGGGGAACAAGCAGCAGCGTGACTCTTCTTACACCTTCTTGCTAGACTGGAAGGAAGCAGTTACCGAGTACAGTAAGTGTTACCACAGTGCCCGCCTGAACTCCACCCCGCCTTCAGGGACCCCTGCTCTGGAGGCATAAGTGCCTCCGCCTCCATTACTGCCGCCCTCCATTAGGAAAAGATAATGCGAGAGATATCACTTTCACAATAAAACATTGCACTTACACCACACCTTTCAACTCAGCATTTCCAAATGCTTGAAAAATCATTATTATTTTTATTATTTATTTGTGGAATCCCAGCAGTCTACTCAGCACTGGGAAGTGCAGTCGAAGCCACAGAGCTATGGTCTCAGTTACACAGCCTTAAACTGACACTCAAGTTTCCCCCTTGATGAGCCAGTAAAAAACCTGAAGGGGGATGTTTGTACGTGCGCATATTTAGGGAAAAAAGAGAGTGAGAAAGGAAACTTATCTGTTACCCTGCCACTTATATAGCTGAAGAAATGTAGAAACGAGCCGTTCAACAGCATTGCTCTAATAAACTAAGAACCACACCAAGAAAAAAGCAAGAAAGCAAACACATAGTTTTGGACCTAAAATTCAGAAAATGGAAATGAATTGCCCTCATCAAGGACAACTACAATAACACTTTTAAAGGGTTATTAAGCAATGCAGGAAATAGAAATCAATCATGCTCTGCATATCGTTCACTGGTCATTATTTCCTAGGTCAAATCTGCTTGACATTCAATTTAATACAGTCTTTCATCAAGTTGAAAGGCCCTGGAGAAACTTTCACTGGCCACCCACATTTTCCAACAGGGCTGTTGCCTGATCCACCTCATTTTTGTTTTCTGACTTTTTACTGTTATTTCATAGTCTGCCTTCTCCTACTGAAACAACTCTTCTGCTTTACGTGCCTTCCAAGATGGTGAATGTATGCTGTCCATTCCTGTAATGCTAGAACCTGGTCCAGTGGCTGGCACATAGTAGGTGCTCAATAAATGTTTGTGAGATAAATGAACAACAAATTTTCATAGCACTCTGCAAAGCAGTCTAAAAGTGTGTTTGACACATCCTGTTTCATCAATAAAGTTATAAGCTAAGACAGATCACAACAAAGAAGAGATAGTCCAGACGCAGAGTAAAAAATCTAATGAAATAAGGATTTAGATTGCTTTAAATCAGAGTGACCAAATGCATTTGTAGAAAGTATATGTTGAAAGTTATCTTGACTGGTCTTGAATTTAGCCAGCAAAAGGTTTTCTGAAATAAGTATGAGTTCAGGAATTTTTGTTATAATGGGAGGGAGAAATCATAAACTGGGAAGTGTTCTAGAATGTGGGGTGGGGCCTCTGAGGAAGGCTGAAGGTAAAAATAGGGGTCAGTAATTGGACTTAAAATATCAGAAGAGGCAAGAGTCAGGGAGGTAGAGGAACGTCAGATTACTAGGAGTATTCTAATGAAAGGCTTTCCAAGAAGATAAACACCCCCAGGTATAGAGAACTTCTTTAAGGAGATTGTTGTACCATAAGAATGTCATTAGTAACACGACTGGGGATACACCAAGGTAGGAATTCAGACAATAAGGGCTGCCACAATGCAGCCAAAGTGAGGAGACACATGGGGAGTGAATCACAAAAGGGCATTTCCTGTGCTTAGAGAAAAGTATGCAATATTTGTCTTTCACCATCTCAAATCAGTAATGCAGAAAGACTATATACCCTTCTGTATTGGGCTATTTTGAGGCTTAAGTATCCCCAGCCCCTCAGAGGAAAGACGCTGCAAAGCAGAGGAAAATATGGGGCATCTTCCAAAAGTGAGTGAATTAAGCCACTGGAAGGGGGCTGGCCTCATCTCGAAACCCACCAAAGAACAGTAGCGCAGCTAGAAACAAGTTCAAAAGTGCTTGACGACCCGAAATTAAAACAACAACAAAGTTCAAATTGTGGCTTGGCTCAAGCTGCTTTATTATATTTTGTATTTAGATTTCATACGTTTATATTCCAAAATGTGATGTCTCTTTAAAAATGTAACTGTTGAGCTTAAAATCAGGAAGTAGTAAAGTGGCTTCACAGAGAGACACATATGGAAGGTTTTTGTTTTGGGGGGTGGGGAAAGGAGTTGATTTTGTCTTTAGTTCTGTGGAATTTCAATCCAGTCAACACCTAGGCCACTCCTTGAAAAAAAAAAAAAAAAAAGAGGAAGAAGAAGAAGACCGTTTTAAAAATTTAAATGACTCAGCATGCAGAGGATTTCTTGCAGACATCTGGAAGTTTAAACAGAGGCATCCAAAAGGCAAGTCGAGGTACAGCAGCAATAGCAGGCATCTGACCTTTATTCTCATTTTCAAGAGTGAAATGGCTTATAGGTTTTTGAGGTGTCAGTGCCAGAAGGGAAGCTGGCCAAGGCTCTTATTTCAAAGATGAGCAAACCTGTACTTTCCCAGGTCATCTAGCCGGTTTGCAGGTCCTATAACGCAGGCTGACTTTAGTGGTAAAAGGAAAATGGAAATAAGCTATGTCGAAGGCACTTGAGCTCCAACTGGCTAATTATTCCAGATGGTTCTTACAGTTAAAGTTCTTAGATTTTCAATTTCTAATGAAGGTAATTTCATCACAGAGGTCCCTCTTCTATAAAATTGTCAGTACTTTCTCACTGTCTTAGCTCTACCTGGAATTCTAACCATTGCTTCCGTGAACGAATGTGTCACTTCATCAGATGAATGAATTTTCTCATCAGCTCCACCCGTACCTCCTGCATCCCCCTCTGCAAGGCTTGGCCCACACTCTTCTGCTCCTTCCCAGGCTCCTGTCTATGCTCTCTGCTCTTCCCAGATGCTACCACTTCTTTGAAGCATCTGGCTCAGTGTCCAGCTATATTCAGATTTGCTTGATCACTGATCTGACCCCATCTGAGGAGCTCTTTCCCTACTCAACTCATAGCCCTTCTTATGAATAGCCATGTAGGGGAGCTTGACACGTACATACAGCATAGTGAATGTAGAGCAGAAGCTATTCTTATTCTTTTCTGATTCTTGCAGAATACCTAGCATGAAGAGACAGTTTATTGAGCATTAGCCAGGTGTCCCATACTCTCCTGAATATTTAAAAATACATCCTCTCAATTCAGCAACCATGTAAAGGAGGTACTACCCTCCATTTATGTAGCCAAAAATCTAGCATCCAGAGGAACCATGTGTTTTTCTTAGACCACCCAACTAAAAAGTAGTGGGGTCAGTATTTGAATGCAAGTTTTTCTGAATCCAAAGCTAACTTCTATGGAAAACTGCTTCCCTTCTCAGAGTAACCTGCACATAAAAGTCACTAAATATTTGTATGAATGGACAAGTTAATATGGGAACTGTTCCCTGCTCCAATCTGACTTGAAAACAAAAAAGAAATTCAGAATCTTTGGTGCCTCTGAACAGACATGGTCACATAGACAGCACAAGGAAAGCAGAAATGTTCTCAGAAGTTAACAGTTAACTTGATCACTGGCAGACTACCTGGAAGTGATATGACTCACAGGGAATGACAAGCCTCGAGTCAAACTTGGCAAGCATTTGTAACTTTACGGCATGCACCTTAAATATTCTTCTAACCCCTTATTTTCCCTTTGCCCTTATTTTCTCACTCATTTTAAACGTATTTTAACCTTTTACATGTAATGTGGGTTTTTTTTATTTTTTAATTTATTTTTGGCTGTGTTGGGTCTTCGTTTCTGTGCGAGGGCTTTCTCTAGTTGCGGCGAGCGGGGGCCACTCTTCATCGCGGTGCGCGGGCCTCTCACTATCGCGGCCTCTCTTGTTGCGGAGCACAGGCTCCAGACGTGCAGGCTCAGTAGTTGTGGCTCACGGGCCCAGTTGCTCCGTGGCATGTGGGATCTTCCCAGACCAGGGCTCGAACCCATGTCCCCTGCATTAGCAGGCAGATTCTCAACCACTGCGCCACCAGGGAAGCCCTGTAATGTATTTTTATACAGTAAAATACATTTATTTTATAAGATGGAAGTATAAATCAGTTTAATACATAATGAAAATGAAATTAATTAACAAAATAAAATTGGTGCTCCAATTTACAGAACAAGTTCAGAAATGTTCACTGCATAGAAGTGGGTGGCTCAGGCCTCAAGTATTACTTCATCAAAGCATAGGACTATAATTGTGACGTTGTGTTTTAGGGAAGATTTGAAATGTGTGGCGTTCTAGAAGGTATTTAAAGATGCAGCTTATCAGTATTAAAATCAGAAGAGTTTAAAGGCCAATGGAAGAGATATGGGATTTTCATAGATTTTTTTTTTTAAATCCCACTAAACAGTACAAAGAGCTCTGAGTTTGAAAATGATTTTATCCTCAAATACCATAACGTTTGCAAACTGATATTTTAAAGCACAGAGGGGAAGGTTGACTAAGACTGAAAGTTATGGTTTTCTCGAAGTTTCTAGCTAAATGAATATCAAGACAATAAAGAGAAGCTTATTTGATTGCAAATTCTGAGGCTACCAGATGGTATTTCTCTCTATTGCCATCCAACCCTTAGTTGTGTTTTCTAATGATAAGGGAGGCTGGGAACCACTGATCTACTCCAGTCATATCACATGAGTATCTCAATTCTCAGAAAGAAAACCCTTGTCCAGATTTTTCCAGTTGTTTTTAAAGAGCAGTGATGTTGAGGCGACTCTCGTGGGAACCAACTTAGTTCCGTGAATGAACCATGGAAAGGAACTCAGTTGGGGAAAAGGAGAAAGTATTTCTTACCAAATTGTCATTGCCATCTGCTCTGTCAGTGGATGTCATTGTCTACTACAAATTCTCAAGGACCTCCAAAAAATCAGTCAAGCCCTTCCTAGGAGTGTTGAAAGGAAGGGTATCTGGTTGGTTTTAACTGCAGGCATGTGTGACCAAGTAAAGCAGATCCCTGAAGAGTCTCCTTCCAGATGTATATATGACATTTGTGCTTTATTCAAGCTCTTTTTGGACAGTGAAGACCCTTCAAAAGTAACATAATCTGTGTGGATCAAGGGTTTGTTACTCAAGAACCCAGATATCGCTTCCCAGTTACATCAATGAACTATACCTTCAGTTACTGATTTCAACTATAAGATGGAAAAATAAAAACTGACCCAACTTCATTTTTCAGAAAATATTGTGGCAAATTTAACAAGCCTATTTCCCAATTCATGTGTTATAAGACAAGCTACCATAAATTTTCAATCAGAAATTGTCTCTAGATTTATTCAGAGACTAGAATTAATTTCCTTTTTTTTTTTTTCATTTGCTCAGTCCATGGAATAATGAAGCAAGAATGTTCTTTGCTCTCTGTTAAAGAATGTTGACTCCTATCTATTAAGATAGAGGGTCAGTGTTTGGGGGAGTATGTATGATGTCTTAGATTGAATTTCCAAATGTCTTTTAAGTCTTTAACATGCATCATAGAAGTCCAAACTATAAAAAAACCCTGGTCTAAATTTATTTTTACAAAAATTGAATATAAACTAACAAAGCCAGCAACTTCAAATAAATCTTCACTCTAAATTTAATTTGCTTTTATGTTGGCCTACCCTCATTCGTGTTAACATTTGATTCATGAGCTTTATCTTTTTGGGAAGTGTCCAGCCTAACAAGTCTAGGATGTGAGGGCAGTGCTTACCTTGGTTTAGAGGTGCGTGAACAATGACTTCCCCTTCAAACAATCACAGTCGTTTTCTCATCAGAGATGGCCGGGAGCAGCAGCGAAGGGTGAAGGAGATCCATCATGCAATGTCCAGCGTCGATGTGTTCTCCCAATTTACTTCCTGACCTTCAGCTTGCAGCCACACTGCTGACCCTCATGAGATGGAGCCTAAGGGGGAAATGGCACTGAGTACCAATCCCTATGTCCTGTTGTTCTGTGGTCTCAATTAAGTGCTAATTAATTACCACTGGCATCTTTGGCATTGCTTGTCAGATTGCATTTAGGAATATCTTTACTGTGTTTAAATATCAGTAGTCCGAAATCCAAAGCTAAAAATCCCATGTGTTACTATACCTTTTTTTTTTTTCCTTTTCAAAACTGTGTTTTAAAATTCAACAAATAATATCTATAACCACTGAAGGTAGCTTTCAAATACAACAAACAGGAATTGGTATTGTCAATTTTGATTAATAGTACTTCATTAATAAACATCCTGCTATTCAGTCTCCACCTGCACTTGCTGATGTTGCCTGGAATCAATTAACTCATATAATTTGATTTATTTTACAAAGACATTTTGGGATGTGCTGTGCTGATGATAAGGTCCTATTTTAGTAGTTCTTGATTGCAAGTTAGATTGTACCTGAATGGATTTCTGTTTCTGCATGGATGTGTATACACAAGTGTGTGTTTTGCAAGTGAGCTGGAAGAAACTGCTGCTTGAAGAAGTCTTGAACTAAAGAATTCATTTGAAAACATGGTGGGGGTATTCCTCCTGAATATTCTGACTTGATCTGAAGACTTCCAAGAAATGCAGATCTTGCAATGTTATGTATGAAGCCATTTTACTTAGCAGATTAGCGAGTCTTCTTTTAAATCAAAGAACAAAAGAGTGTCGCTAAGCACCAAAGTCAAAACGCTAGCTAGAGCTAAGATATTAGAGCCAGATATTAGATTCAGCTTCGTGTATAATTTTTTTGCTTTGCTTTGTTTTAAGTGTAATTTCTTTTTCTCCTCTAAATATTTACAAGCCATGGTTTCCGGATCAATCCATTTGATCCCAATTATGCACTCTGAAAACATTTCTTAGGCTTCTATAAGTTCTTAAGACATGCTAAAGTTCGGTGCAAGTGACAAAGGCCAACTCAAACTGTTTAGGTATAAAAGAGAATTTATTGGATTACTTAAAGTTCCAGGATTAGATATGACTTTGGGCATGACTAGATCCAAGTGCCAAAGTATCTTGCTGGGAATTTTGCCTCTTTCCATCTCTAATCTCTGCTCATCTTTGGGTTAGCTTCGTTTTCGCTTAAAATCTTTCCTCCTGGCAGCAAGATGGCAGCAGCAGTATTGTATCGTATCAGCTTAGCATCCTTAGGGGCAAGTATGCTTCTCTTTTGCCGTGGGAATAGAAAATTCCCGGGAACAATTCTCCTTGGCCTGGCTTGGATCCCATATTTATTCCATATTTGTTCCTGATCCATTCACTGTGGCAGAGGAATGCATGGCTCTCATTAGTTGGACTTGGGACATAAGCCCAACCCTGGAGGCAGGGACTGGGTCAACCCCACCCACACCACAGAGACTGGGAGTGGGCGAGCGGTGGTTTCCCCCAAAAGGAAGAAAAAAGATGCATAGAAGACAAAAAAAAATAATCCACTTGTCCACAACAGTAAATTGTAACTGCAACCTCTTATTTCCCCAACACAACTATCCTATATCTGAATATAATAGTATTTCAATCAATGAGAGACGTACAGGGAGGCTAAGTCACATTAAGGAGCACTGTTGTCTATGAATAAGAAAGGTTGCCTATCTTTCCTTTGTGCTCTCTGGCAAAGTGACATCAAGGCCTATCAAGCAAAACTGAAGTAATACCCATCCATCCAGGCATTCCTTCATCCATGTAACACTAATGAGTCCCTACAGTGAGATAGGACCTGAACTAGGCACTGAGGCTACAAAAATAAATAAGGCAGCTCCTTAAAGAGCCTATATGTGGAAGTAGTATAGTGTAGTCACAAGAAATAAGGTTTTGAAGTTACATAGAGCTGAGTTTCAATCCCAGGTCTTTTACTTATTAGTTGTGTACGGGGAGACAAAGTTCCCATTCCTTCTGTGTTTTAGTTTCTGTATCTAAAAATAGGTGTATTGTAAGAATTAAATGGGTAATATTTATAATTTGCTCAACAAAAGACCAAGCACATAAGGTCATTGTTCAATAATTAATAGTCATTACTGTGTTTATCAAATGAGATAATGCAAACAAACCATTGTACACAGTGCCTGGCACATAGTAAGTGCTCAGGAAATGGTAATTGGCAGCTGTTATCGTATGAAATAGAATTCGGGACTAAATCCAAAAGGAAACAAAATTGAAAAACCAAGAAATATCTATTACAATAGATTTGGAAAAAGCTTTGAGAATTCATCCAGACCTACCCCATCTTCAATGAAAACCCTTTAGTCATTTTAGATTTAGTAGAATTTATCTTCTCTTCAAATAAAGTGTTCCCCAAAGCAACTGTCTTCCTTTTTGCTCTCATATTTCATCAGTTAACATAATATTTAATTAAATTATGTAATCACAATAATAAGTACAACTGGTATAAACTTGTTTGGGACTCTCTCCTGGGACTTCTCTCTAGTGGGAACAGATGTGCACAGTTGAGAATCATTAACTAGCTGCGAACATTCAGTGTGTTGTGGGCATTGGTCAGTATATTTTACAGAGGAAATAGAGAGCTGGTTAAGTAGAAGTGAGCCACCGGAACCTCTGCGGTACTGTAGCAGTCTTCTGCGTGCTCTTATCTTCTTGAATGCCACTGATTCTTGAAAATTTGTCCCATATTAACTTGTATTTTTTAAACTTCTATAGGTGACATGATCAAAACTTTATAACCAGAATTTTAAGCCTGCCTTCTGGTCAGTTTTCCTATTCTATAGTCACAACTATGTACTGGGCAAAAATGTAATGTGAATAGAAAATGGTAGAACATGAAGGATTAGTACTTGGTGCTGCCCTAAATCCATTTCTAACTCTAATCTTAAATAATAGGTTATATATTCATTTCTTAGAAGGAAAAAATAGAAAGTTATCTCACACATTGAAATGACACTAACAACTGGGTAGAATCTAAAAGAAGATTAGAAGTTGCTTTCCATATATGCCTGTCCTAATGCATGTAATTAAGAGACTATTCTTTCCATTCTTCACAGTGATCTCATGAAGATTTTTGAAATCTGTTTGTTTACTGTCTTGAAAACCTCAAAATCAGAGTGCCACAAAAATTGGAAGCATTGGCAACATATATATTTTAAAACTGGTGGTTTGAGGGAGATTAATGACTCTGTGTTAAATTTTAAGTAATAGTCATTAAAGGCTAAAATCTAATGAAGTTCTTATTTGTAACCAGGTACTTTTGCTGAGAAGAGCATTAGAAGTAGCTCAATCCATGCCTCAAGAAGTTAAAATTTTATGATCAGAGTAGAAAATAAGCTATCATTACTGCTAAGTCTCAACCAATGGGAGGGTGCTGAGCAAAACAAGGGGCGGGCCCTGGGATGGGTGCTGGAGTGGCCCAGCCTGGGGAAAATAATTACAATATTAATAAATATCAATAGCAGACATTTAAAAAAAAGAAAGAAAAAAAGGAAATAAGCTGTCACATAGAATTGGTCAAATTCAGAAGACACATGCCTTTCGCTGGTGGTCTGTGAGGTAATTTAGAGTCCTAAGCATTAAAGGCATCTTCCACTCCTCAGCTGTATTTTAGACGATTTAGATTTTTCTCTAGTAATCACTGGCCACCCAGCAGACACTGACCTTGTATAGAATGGTTCACTATTAAAGATGACTTGAAACCAGATCAATTCCTTAGATTTGAACTTCCAGGTCTCTGTTCGAATATCATGGAGATCAACTAATTTCACTACTTATGTGAACTATGTCATATGTAGTCATTATAATTTTGAACATTTTGGTACAAATAACAATTTAAAATTTCATAATTACTTTTGGTGAGAAAAAGAGTTCTGAGCCAAGGTACCTTTTTTAGTTTTTCTTAATGTATTAATTGAAATAGTTACACAATCCAAATCACATGCTCTGTTCTGTGAAGACCTTACATTAACAATCATTGCAAAGATTGGAATGTCCTTCTTCAAACCAAGTTTAAATGCTGAGAAAGGCACTCTGGTTGGTCCCATTTCTTGATTCAAGCCTCTACCCTTGGTCCAAACAGCCATAACAAAACATGGCCAGGTCTACTCACTGGGAGAAAAAGGAATATTCTGGTGAGTGCTCATTGAGAACATTGAATGGGGAGCACTGGAAAAAGACACTGGAACAGGTTATGAAAGGGCTAATATATCCTAATGAGGAGCTGGGATTTTACCTAATGGGTAACAGAAGGCCACTGCTGGTTTTCAAGTCAAGAATATTGATCCACATAATGAGACTAAAAGAGCCCAGGTGCATGCAGACTCTATCTTGGAAGGCTCTGTAACCTGTGTTTGGGGAGAGGCAATAATAGTGGTTCAGGTATACTTAGGAGAGCAGAAAAAGACAACAACCTTAGAAGAAGAAGCTGGCAAATATTAGGTGATAGAGTCAAGTCTCTCAGCAATCCCTCTAGGGTTCAGAGCTGGGTTCTGGTCCTTGATGGGGGGAATTGAAAGGCAGAACCAAGTATCAAAACCGCAAATGGAAGGGTCATTTGGGGAAACTGGGCACATATGGCTCAGTCCTGCTGCCTCCTGAAATCTATGAACTAGCAGGATGCATAGGCCCTTTAGAAGAAACTTGGGTACAGCTGAGGCAGGCAAGAAATGGCACCAAGAATCCCAAGGAAATACCCTTTGTCAGTCTGCATCATCTTTCCTCCTAAAATTCAGATAACGTGTTCAAACTTACAATCCTTATGAAATTAGAAACCTGGTGTCTCTCAGGTTATCAGAAAGGATTTATGTTTCATCTAGTTGTTTCTGGCTTGATTTCCTGCGTTGGCTGAAACCACAACTCATGCATGCCTCATCACTTGCCAGTGTTCCCTTATCTTAACAATTCCTCTGCCTTGCTTTCCAAAAGCTCACTCCAGGACATAGCACTTAGTAGACATTTACGGAAAATTCATGGAGGATGGAGAGATTACATCACACCCAGCCTAGCAGATAATTGAAAATTTAAACTTCAGTAATAGGCACTCCTATTACTACCTTGGTCATTCTCCCTACACCCTCCGCTAGGAAATATTTGTGGGTTGTCTCTTCCATTTGGCCTCCAACTTTCCACCATGTAATTCTGCCCCAACACCCTTCTTTCATATTCTTTCCTTTTACACACAACCTTCATAAGTCCATTTCATTTTTTATACAGAGAATTTGTTTATCTCTTTTTCTGGCTGTGTTCTAAGGATTCCCTTTCCAAAATGGTCCACCAAAATGTTTTGCTAAGAAAGAAAGAAAAAATGGTTTTTTTTCCCTTAAGAGGAATTCTGCTACCAGCTATTAAGTAAGACTTTTTCCCCAGTATACTTGAATCTATAAGTTGAGCATAATTGTACCTCTTTTTTACCTAAGAATGGATTAATGTATCTAAACTGACCTGCAGATAGTCTACGGGGATACCCTGTATTATGCTGGCCCTTCTGGCTATCACTGTCTGACAGCATATTAGGAACAACAGTCATGTCAGACCCTACCTCTTGCCTTTCCTCTTGACAATTTATAGATCCGATGCTATTTAGACAGGTGTAGAAGTAATCTCACCAGTGAGGCAATTCCCTTGGGCCATTATACATGCAAGATATTTCAATTCAAAAATGCTATTGGAGGATTTCACTGAGAGCTCCAGTAAAGACATTCCTGAAACTGCTGTGCTGAAACGAGTAAAAGGGCTCTGCTACAAGAAGCACTCTTCTCCCCAAGCTGCTGATAACCATTTGAGAAATTTACATCTTGAGACAGTATCGGATGGCGGTGATAACAAGCTCCGTGTCAATGATCCTCCAGGTCTGTTAATTGATCTCGTCCCAGGTAAAGCAAGAGCAGTGACCGTCTTACTGCAAAATAAATGCAGGCCCCCAAACTGTCAGGAGCACAGCATGAGCTACTTAGTGCCTAAAAGAGAGTGAAATTCGATCAGAAAACGATGAACATAGGGTCTATTCAGTTTCCATTTCAAGGACCATATTTATGTGCTTGGGAGTTGATTTAAACTGCCTCTTGGTTTTCAAATACTCAAACCATCCTACCCATTTTGGGGGGAAATACTGAAGTTGTGGATAACTGAGAGAAGAAGTTAAAACAGGCAAGGATCTAGCAACTATATTCAATGTACTGTATTGTTGTGGAACTGCTTCAACACTCTATCCCTCAGCCCTCCCCCGTGTTTGTCCCACCGCAAATACCTGAACCCAACGACGACAAAAATGTGAAAGACCAAGATGACTCACCCTTGCTGAGTAGCCATGGTTCCTGGGCAACCATGGTGAAAACATCACCTTAGCAGGTGACAGACACTTGGGCCTTGGCTAGGGCATCAGTGAACAATATTAATAAAGACAAATTAGATAGTTTTTGTTGAAATGTCTCCAAAGCGATGAGCAAAATAAAGCCAACCTAAAGAAAATATTTTAAAACCTCCCAATGAGCATGCTCAGAAAGAGCATTTTAACTTCTTTTAGTTTTAAAATGCTCAACCATTTTCTTCAAAAACTTGGCTTGATCTTCCTGATTCAGTGATAACTGAAGTCATGCCAACTTTGATGTTTTTAGCTTCAGCTGTTTTAGAGCTACATGTGATTCCCCCTCCCCAAAAGGTTGGAGTGAATTTTTTTCTGAGTGAAGAAGAAAGCATATGTTTTAACCCTCATGTGCCTTTTTTGAAAAGGATGAATTAACATCCTATAATATTTTACCTTTGGGCTTAAAATAAAGAGTGTGGTTTGAAAGTCAAGGAGACATTTTTCAGAAATTAAAATGGAGACTCCAGCTTTCAGGATTAAGTCTGTGGATTTTGTCTGTTTTACCAAATGCGTTTGGTGACTTGCGTGTCTGCTGCTATTGTTTTAAAATGGCAGCAGAGACAAGGCAGTTTGGAGACTTGAGCAAGATGGACCACACACAAACCTAACTTCAGGACATCAAAAGAACATGAAAACTAATATGCAGAAACACTGGAGCATCTTGAATACATTTTTTTCTAACCAGATAAATGACAGAATGGGAAATAAAAATGAATTTAGAAAGCTTTAATCCACCTGACAGTCTAATTTTCCCTTCTAATTATAGAAATAGGAAGGAAGGAATAAATAATGAGAAGTTAGAGGCTGAGTGGTATCAAATATAACTAATCCCATTGAAGAAGAAGGAACATAGAAGAGAGGGTTGTCAGGGTGGCTTCTGAGAGCCATGTCTACATTCTTTTCTATTTTCAACCATGCCAAGGCTTCCCTCAGATTTCCCTTGGGATCAATTCGTCATTGGATTTCCTTAGGACACACCAGAGGTGGTAAGGAAAAGAAATCAGGGTAATTATGGCTGATACAATTATTAGTTAGAAAGTTAGACAACAGTCCTAGTAATGCAAGACAGATATGTCAAACGGCTCCTATAGTTGATGCAAAACTTAAGTGAGAAGTGGCTTTGGACTTAGGGTGGAACATTCCCCAGGTCACTATAGGTGGAAACATTGGATGATATTCGTGCTTCCAGATCAGACCTAGGTCATTTTTGCAGATGACAATGCAATGCCAAGTCTAGTAGTATCAAGTTAAATTTCACTAAGTCACAACTCCCACTATACTCTGGTATGTACCCAAAACTCTAGATGAACAACAAAAGGAAAGAATTGGTAAAGAAATGACAAATGTCTCACTCTCTTACAATGTCAGAAAAACTACGGGCAGAAAAATTGAAACCAGAATGAAAGAAAGGTTTAAAAGGAAATTGAGTCTGTGTTTACAAAAGGATTCCAATTCTGGGTGAACTGTCCAACTCAACCAGTTGCTTTGGAGAAACATGATTAAAGTGATGACTGAGGTGTTTTGTGTCCTAGCCTCAGTTTCCTTTAGTCCCCTCTGAGTCCTGTAACAGCCAATCAGAAGGAACCTGGCCCGGAGGCTTGTCAGTGATAATAATTGAAAACATCTGTCCATGTAGCAAGTGTGGGAAGCCAAAGCAGTTCCCTGACAGAGGGAGTTCTCAGACAGCAAAGCCATAACCACGACCGCGCTCATATTCTCCTTCACAGGCTTTTCTCACTGCCAGCTGTCTTTATTCTCCTGCCAGGAAAGCAAGGGGCCTGGGGCTCTTACCCGGGCTGGGGTTAAGTGAGCTGGGACTGGGGGAAGAAGGGGGAAAGGCTGGCTCAAAGCTCTGGGTACAGAGATGAGGGCTATCTGATTGGGAATTAAAGAGACCCAGGACTTGGGGGAAAGAATAGCAAACAGAGGAACCAGTGAGGTATGAGAAGGACAGAGGGATAACAATGTAAGAAGAGTTCATATTCTGCACTCAGAGGACCTGGCTTTAAATCTTGGCACAACCGTTTCTGTGTGACACAGGACAACCTCCATGAGCCTCAAGTTTTTCATCTTTAATATGGGGATAATAATAGTACCTATCTCATAAAGCTGTTGTCGGGAAAAAATAAGATGATGCATTTGAGTGGCACAAGGCAAGGATTGAACAAACATTAGCTCCTTTATCAGAGAGAGGATGGCTTGCCAGATAGCGCTTGAGGTTTAGAAAAATAGGGGCAGAGACTTCGACTGAAGGGCCTGATACCTTGGTCATGAGTAGCGATCTTCCTGCTGACCACGTCTATCTGTCTTAGACTGACGTCACCATGTCGTTCCTGCAAATATGGCTCATCCCCTGGCTGTAGCCTTTTAAAAACTACTTTGCCAACTTGTGTTGCTTAGCTTTTTGTGATCTCGGTACTGACTCTTTCTTGTAGCTTCCCTCTGCCCCTAGAGCCGTGCTCTGGGCTGCACCTGCACCAGCTTCTGTCTGATCTAGCTGGCTTCACCTCACTCCTAATGTACCAATGCCTCATTCCCTCTGTCCCAGCGGTTTGCCAGATCTTTCAGCTTGGTGTTGAACATATCAAGGGAATATCTGGTCAGAGGAATGCCAGTAAAACATTACTTCAGCCAATTGAAGAGAAAATTCCAAATTGTAGGTTAGAGAAAATTTAAAGCAAGGAAAGTTGGAGCAAGGAAAAGAAAGAAAATAAAGTTCTTAATAGGAAGACTTAGATGTTTTCCCTGCCTGCAGGAAAAAAAAAAAAAAAAAAAAAAAGCTTTCATTGAGAATATAATAAACCAATAGATTCAGAAAGAAAATATAAACAAAAGATCTTAAAGGGCAACATTAAAAAGTGCCAAATTAACCAGGTCATTTCGTTGCTTAAGATACTCGGTACATAAATTAGCCACCTCTGGAAACTTCATTAGCAGCCCCATCACCACAATTGTACGTACAACTAACTCACAGTTATTTGATGTATGATATTCCCTTGGGAGCTAGAAGGAATAAATCCAGCTTGCAAAGAAGCCGAACTTACTTTTAGGGTGGGGCTTAGGTCCTGAGAAAATCTTGCTTAACACATGGGTGGCAAGAAATAATACAAAAGGAGAAACTTGGGGAGGCCAACTTTGTATCATTAGTTAAGAACAGTTATGTATTGTATATGTATCCAACATAAACACTTGGCTAAGGATGTTATTCTACTGACAGTGTTTGCCTTTCCTTATGGTCATCAGCTGGTGACTACTGCTACTTGGCTGCGAAGCACTTCATCCATAAAGAAAAGCACCATAAGTAATAATGAGTGTGAGTTTGTGTTCGTTGCAAAGCAAGAATTCAGCTTCAACAAGAGTTTTTTTTTTTTTATCCAATTGAAATGAATCAAACGGTTTAACCTAACTGGGCTTCTATAAATCAGGAGTGTTGTCATATTCGTAATCCTCCTAGATAAGGCATTGCAGTGAGGCGCCATGCAAGAGTACAAACGTATAAACACAAAACGGATAGATTCCATTGACGCTCTTCTATTCCGCAGCCTTGTACATCTTCCCTCTATTATCACTATTCAATAAAATGACCACTTAACAACTGACATTAGTAGATCTTTTTAACCACAGAGAGACTGTATTTTTCCTTTCTATGACTTTCTCTTCAGTATTCGTATACAACCAGAGAAAGGTCTGATCTTTTGATGACTATAAGTTAATAAAATATAGGGGTGGGGTGGGTAATGTACATCCATTGGGAACGGGGTTTTTTAAAATACATATTATAAATATTGAGTAGTTTCTTTTAAAAAATGAAGCAGGCATATATGTTCTAATTTGAAAGGACTACCAAGTTATATCTTTTGTATATATTTCCTTAAATCTCGTTCAGATAGTTATCTTTGAAATTTAACTCATATCTATCTAAATTCACTCTTTGTCTACGTCGACACCTCTATGCAGCTACAATTTTCCCTTTTTTTTGTCTATACTCACTTAAGGGCAACTTGGTTCAAATGCCCCCAACAGCTTGCCTCTCAAGCTTCCAGATTCTTTCTCATCCAGGAAGGCTTTGTAATACTTCTATAGATGTATCTGATTTCCTTTCGAAATTACTTTTGCCCTGAATGGCACATTCCTGGCACATACACCACCATTCTGCATCCAAATCCCATGTGGACATTATTGATTGGTCACATCACTCTTTCCACTTCAGGGTCCTTCCCCACAGAGCAGACAGCCACCATCAGCCAGGTAAAGCAAACCTGTGTGTCATCTCTGCCAGAGCGGGTCCGTTGGTCCATTGCCACCATTCTTTTATAGGTGTTATGAAAACAAAAATGCAGACTACAGACACACCCTTATGCTTCCAAGAGAACAGGAGGCTGGTGTCTGTTTCCTTAAAAATTCCCAGTGTCTGCCTTTTTGTTTCATTCTTTATTTTAATAAATAAATGTATGTCTTATAGTAAAAATATACACACATACCCTTTATATGTCAATTATATTTAAAGCATGTACACACATACGTAAGATATTATTACAACCCCTTAAATTTTAGGGTTTCCTTATTTTGCAGCGGAGGACTATGCTTTCCATGTGTTTCCGAGCGTGTCAACTTTCCTTACAAATCATTTCAAATTTGAGGAAGAAAAGAGCTTAAGCTTTTTTTAAGTGTTAAATTGTTCAACAAGGAAATTAGAACTCTTCCAGCCCAACTGTCTGATTTTCCAAAAGAGGAGACTGAGGCTGAGGAAGGCTAAGTGAATCCCCAAAGTCCTACATGCAGTAAAAAGTGTAGCCAGGGGAGGAAACCAGGCTTTCTGTTTCTTTGTACACATTGATCTTCTACAACGATTAAAATTATGTGCATTTACGAGACTAAAGCTTCCTCACTGAATCACCTTTTTCTCCAGGTTCCTATGGTGTGCTGGGTCAGTAAGCCTCAGGGATGTCTACACAATTCTCTAGGTCAGTGAGATGGATTCTTTCTCATTTGGATGGTGTAGACATTTCTGTGAGGAAGCAAGACTGCTCAGCACAAACCTCATAACTCCTGCATTCTATTTTTGACACCTTAACCTAAAGTAATTTCACACTACCTCATAAAACCTTTGAAAACGGAGCATCCAAGGATGATATTTTGCACTTACTGAATTCTCTTTTCCAAAAAAAAATGCCTCTAAATGTTACATAAGATTGCTGTATTTCCAAATTCAATTCTCCAGCCATCCTCTGTAATTTTTTTTCAAAAGAAGTAAAACAAGAAGACATGGGAAAGGAGAAAGGGAGAGGATTGACATGGAAAAGGACTCAAGGGTTTCACGGATGATCTTGACTTCCCTCCTGGACTTAAGAGACAGAAGCTAACAAGAGTGGCTGTGGGTTTCCCTGGTGGAACAGTAGTTAAGAATCCACCTGCCAAGGCAGGGGACACGGGTTCGAGCCCTGGTCCGGGAAGATCCCACATGCCGCGGAGCAGCTAAGCCCGTGCGCCACAACTACTGAGCCTGCGCTCTAGAGCCTACGAGCCACAACTACTGAGCCTGCGTGCTGCAGCTACTGAAGCCCGCACACCTAGAGCCCGTGCTCCACAACAAGAGAAGCCACCGCAAGGAGAAGCCCGCGCACCGCAGAGAAGAGTAGCCCCCGCTCGCCGCGACTAGAGAAAGCATGCGCAGAGCAACGAAGACCCAACGCAGCAAAAAATAAATAAATAAATTAAAAAAAAAAAAAGGAGTAGCTGTGGACAGCTTTGCTCTGTAGATAGAAAAGTATAAGGGAGTACCTCATTTTTGTTCAGTTCAGCTCACTTTCTGCTTGAGCAAAACACATCTGGGTGAGGAAAAATTTAACCTGCCAGTGACCTATAAAGCAAAATCAATTTGTAATAACAAGAAGGTATAGAATACCCAAATTTCCTACTGCAATGATAATAGGAGTAAAGTAGAAGGTAACACATCACCTAAACTCAAAGATTTTGCAATCTAATTGAGGGAGATAAAACATATGTTCATGAAATAACTTAGAGATCAAAATAAACCGTCAACAGTAATGTAATACAATCTGAATGTTTAAATGCCAAGAAAGCAAATAACGAAGTGATCAGAATACAATTCTTAAAGGCTTCCTCATAGAAACAAACTTAAATATGCTTTTGGATACGGTGACTGACATACAGTGCAAAGCCATTCAAATGTGTGTGCCCGTAAGGATAGACAAACGGAAATGGACCTCTGGACCCTGAATTAATGCAATCTGCTTTCGTTATCTTTTTTTTTTTTTTTTTACTTTTTTTTAATCAATAGATTTTACTTTCTCAGAACAGATTTAAGTTTACAGAAAACTGAGCAGAAAGTACAGAGAGTTTTCATATGCTATCTAGCCCCACACACCCCCAAACACACATGCAGAATCTCCTCTATTATTAACATCTTGCATTAGTGTGGGACATCTGTTGCAACTGATGAGCCAACATCAATACATTATTATTAACTAAAGTCCATAGTTTACATTAAGGTTCACTCTTGCTGTATATTATATAGATTTTGACGAATATATAATGACATATATCCACCATTATAGTATCATACAGAATAGATCTACTGCCCTAAAAATCCTCTGTGCTCTGCCCAGTCATTCCTCCCTCTCCCCTAACTCCTGGAAACCACTGATCTTTCATTATCTCCAGAGTTTTGCCTTTTCCAGAATGTCAGATACTTGAAATCATACAGGCTTTTCAGACCGGCCTCTTTCACTTAGCAACATGCATTTAAAATTCGTCCACATTTTTTCATGGTTTGATAGCTCATTCCTTTTTTTTTTTTTTAATTTTTTAAATTTTTATTTATTTTATTTTTGGCTGTGTTGAGTCTTCGCTGGTGTGCCCAGGCTTTCTCTCTTTGCAGCGAGCGGGGGCTACTCTTCGTTGTGGTGCGTGGGCTTCTCACTGCGGTGGCTTCTCTTGTTGCGGAGCACGGGCTCTAGGCACGCAGGCTTCAGTAGTTGTGGCACACAGGCTTAGTAGTTGTGGCTCGCGGGCTCTAGAGTGCAGGCTCAATAGTTCTGGCGCACAGGCTTAGTTGCTCCATGGCATGTGGGATCTTCCCGGACCAGGGCTCGAACCCATGTCCCCTGCATTGGCAGGCAGATTCTTAACCACTGCGCCACCAGGGAAGCCCCCTCATTCCTTTTTATCACCAAATAATATTCCATTATCCCACAGTGTAGACATCCCATAGTTTGTTTATCCATTCACCCACTGAAGGACATTCATAATCTTTTTGAATTTAAAAACAAAGTTTTTTCAACTTAAGTTTTTTAACCAATGCATTACTCAGGTAGGAAATACAGTTCTCAGAACACATATTCTTTTCACCTTGAGACTTCGTTGTCTAGGGGCGTATCTTGTCATTTTCTATAACATGATAGTAGGTCATCATTTCTCTCCTTATACTTGCAAGTCATGGGCCACCTCACCCTTTTGCTTTCATTCTTTGGTAATGTGCAAGCAAAGCATTTTAAAATATATAACCAAAAGATGAGAGTTACAAAATTAAGTTCTGAATTTTTAAATTGAACATGGTTATTATCAAACATCTATTGGGGTTTATGTCTTTTCCTTTCCTCTAGAACTACAAGGATGTTTTGTCTTCACAGCAAATCAGACTATAAATCTAAATTTGAAATTATGCCTTTTTCTCTCTTCTTTAGTCACAGTGTTAATTATATCCAAAGAAACAATTTTATGACTTTTTCAAAAGTGATATCCCAGGCTGTTGTTGATTCTCTAAATGGAGCCAAATGTCACCTGGCATACCTGTGTCTTCCTTTTTGACACCAAATAACATTGATAACCAAATTACTCTAGCAATAATAATTTGAAAAGCCTCCCCCACCTGCCATTTGAAGGAAATTTTCAATGAAAGCCATTTATTTGGCTCCATAATTATGTATACATTGTTGATTTTAAGACAGCACACAGGAGGCTTTGCCAGAAAAATTTAAAAGTTCAAGTAGAAAAAATAATCACAATATCTTTCTGTCATTTGCTGCTTGTATTTGTTTCCTTAAAATGCACAGCTAAATGCTCTCTACACACAGATATCACTTGGTAGGCGGGGTGTATCTTATTACTGGGTTATTTTCCAGTACATTTGGCATAGTTAAGGTAAAGTGTATTAACTTTCTCTCAAAATAAAGATGAAAACGGAGTTGTAGCAGTTGTGAATGCTTCAGCCATTGTCAGGAAGTTAAGAACTGACAGGAGGTCCAAATAATCAACTCTGCCTGGTGCATATACTGTAGTTTTCCCCTGGGATATCCGGTCTAATCCTACAATGTATCTGACTGGCATGAATGTAGAATTACTTTCAATAAAGATTTTATTTCAAGCTTGGATGATTTCCCCCAAAACATCTTGTCACTAAGGCAAAGTATATCATAGAATATCTGATTTTTTTTCCCCTCCAAGTCAGCTTTTGAGGGTGAAAAATACACATTTCAACTCAAGTACTCAACTCAGGTCAATTCGCTGTAAAAATCACATTTTAACATATCTAGACTGATTAAAGATTTGCTGCGTTAAAGAAATCGGGGAGCTGTCAAGTAGAACTTACCCTAAAGTCTGCAAATGTAAAGAATAAGTAACACATTTGCTCATCTACAATTTTCACCCCCCTGCAGTAACCTCCACGCAAAGAGCAAGCAGGACGGATGCCTCCACAAGCTAACACCGAGCTTCTAGAATATTTGTCTTTTTGCAAGTAAGGAACATTTAAAAGTCACACCTTCCAATAAGTATAAGATTGGTTCCAGGCTATAGGAGAAATATGAATGGCCTGGTCACGATCACACTAAAAACAATCTTCATTTCTCTATTTATCCTTCTCTCTGTCTTTATCCTGTTCTCTTCCTTCCTGATGCCAGATTAAGTCAGCATGTCAGGATAGGGGAACCGTCAGTAGCAGTACACTACTCTATTTTGAATTCACTGCTGTGTTTCACTTGGTGCTTGCTTACATTATTTCAGCCTTGGTGTCACTTTATTTAATTTATGCTTGGTTCATATACACTTAAAAATATCTTAGGTTACCTATAGTCTCACCCCTTACTCACTAAAAGCACACAAATCACATGGTTTAGTTCTAGTGGGATAGAAGTAATTTTTTAATATTTAATAATTATACCACATTATACAATGTTTTAAATTCAAAATCCCTCATCTCTATTATTATACTTTATGACTAACATATAATATTATGATAAAATGTATGTGCAAGAATGAAAACTCAGCATGGATAACAGCATATGAAACTTGAGAGAGGCACAAAAAGGTCTAGATTTGAGTCATAACAGGTGATTACAGAGGTGTGTGCTGAACGATAGACTCATGAGTTAGCCTGATGTCCGTCTGTACAAGGACAGGTGCAGAAACTGGCACGATTTATTTCTCCACCACACTACAGATTATAAATTCATGTGTGTAAAAGCAAAACAAGTAGTTTCTATCTGTAAGCCAAGTATTATAAACATTTTGAAGGGGTTTGCATTTCTGCAGATACATCAAGCATTTTACCTAAAATAGAATTTGATGGTCAGATTTTAGATGGCCAAGAAAAATGGTGTCATTATCTTTAACGTCAACCATCCATAGTATAAACCAGATAAAAATTACATTTTATTCTAAACTCCTCTCACCCGTTTTGTTCAAACTGGGTACATGTTAGAAACTCATTGTCAGATAATACATGGGAAGGAAAGGCACCCTGCACAGTTACAGGCCCTTAACTGGCTCTCAAGAAATATTATCTCTGTTCATCTCCACCTTCATGTTCTCGGAGTAGGTATGAAACTCAGGTGTGCCAGCAATGTAAGTATTGTGCCGCAATTGAAACTAATTTCCCCTGTGAGCCCTATTCTTCTAAATGATTTCAATTTAGTCAGTTCAGAGTGTCTTCTAGACACTTCTAGACATTTTCCCGGGTCCTTTCTAGTTCTGGAGGGCTACGTATGGCCTAAGCATTTGGTGGGGGGCAGGGAGAGCATCCGTTTATACAGTATTTCAATAAGTATTTACTGGACACCTAGTACTATGAACCAAACACTAATCTGGGTCTAGGAGTACAGCACTAAACAAAAACAGATAAAGTCCTGGTCCTTAAGATGTTTACATTCTACTAGAGAAAGGTAGTAAACCAGATAAGCAGGGTAGAAAGTGTCTGCCTTTTGTCACCTGTCCTGGCTTGTCTTCATTTCCTTCTGGTTTTCTGTCATCATCCCCAACTTCCAATTCAAGGTCTTGGTTTCAGTCACTGGTCAGACAGACACTGTGGAGTTATCTTATGCCACCTTTGCGTAGATACACCATGCAGTAATTTGTCTTTATTCCTAATACATTGAACATGAGGAAGTCTGGAATTTTTTTATACCCCTAGGTTTTCCCCAAGGAGGGGAATATGGGTCTATCTGATCTCAGAATCCTCAAACCTTCCAACAGCCTGCATCCCCAGGGAAGGGGGATAAGAAGGACTCAGGATTGGGCCGTATTCACGGGACCTCACCAAAGTCTCAGCTCTCTTCTTAACTCTCTTTCTACCGATCCAGAGAAATCTTTCTCTTGTCTGGCGGCAGGGTAGCCTGGCTCTTCATCTACCTTCCAATCTATTGGTTAAGCCATCGCTGCAACTCTGAGTCCAGGGCACTGAGGCCCAGTCCTTTTCAATTCAAATGCCCTAGCTTACAAAAGTCCAAAGCACTTTCTCTGCTTTTCTGTTGTACCATCCCTCCACTGAGGACAAAATGCTGCTGATTGAATCTTGGAGAAAAGAAAGAGGCATAAGGAAGGGTGGGTAAGAAACCTCGGTTATTATATATTATCCCACCTCATCTCTAACGAAAGTTTGACTTTCCCAGAATGTTCATTCTTTCGTCATTAATCTGGAAGCCCAAACCAAACCACACTTTAAATGTCATTCACTTTGCCATTCAATACGGGAATCTGGAACATCTCTGAATGCCTCCTGATGGGGAACTTATGTTCTTTTTATGTGCAGAATATTTAATAACCTTGATAGATAGTCCCCCTATTTTTCGAGTATACATTTGGAAAAATCTATACCAAATATTAATAATAGTAATATCTAAGTGATGGAATTATCAGGGATTTTTAGTTTCTATTTTGACTCATCTACATTTTCTAAATTTTCTATAATAACTGTGAATCTTTTGAAGGAGCCTAGTCTATTTTCATAACTCTAATTCGTCGTATGGAGGTGAAATTTGTCTCTGGGCCAATTCCAGGAACTGGATTTACTAGAGGAAAGTAGACTTTTTCTTCCATATCATGGCTTTTTGCTTTCAGTCATCATGGCTTCCCTAATTGTTCCTTTTTCCAAACCAAAACACCATCAGTCCCTGCCCTGGGTCACTGAGGAGCCTTCACTCTGCTTCACACATTCACCCTGGAGCCTCTATTAGTGCAGCCTCTCAGAGTCAAGTCACTGTGAAAAACATCTAAAGCTTATTTTTCCTCAGAAAGTAAAATTAAGTGTGGACGAATGAATGCTGACACCCAAACTACAACTGATTCTCTTTCAGCTATTCTGGGACCTTTTAAATAAGGAAACAATTTTCTAGAAAACTGCTGAAGATTTGATAGATGCCCTTAGTGGAATAGCTGTTCTCTTCACCTATGTGAAAAGAAATTTAAAAAAAAAAAGAGGTTGATGAATCCTGACTTTGCATATTGATAGTATTCCTTTTAGTTTTATCTAACACCACAAGGCAAATATTTAAGTTCTATATTTTCCACTAATGTCTCATAATTAGGTGCCTTATTCTGCTTGGCCTAATTAATGTTGATCCACACACAGCCCCCAATGTTCTATATAAAATGTTACCAGCACATACTAGTGTTTTAACTGCCTTATTGGACAAATTCCAAGTAAAGAATAATAAACAGGCTTTTTTTTTTTTTTCTTTTCTAAAAATACTCCCAACATGTAATACATTTCCTAGCCTTTCTCCCCTAAATCCAGGGCAATGTCCTCCCAGGATGGTGATATTATCCATGGTTATTGGTAGATCAACAGAGCTCAGGGAATAAAAATTAAGACTTGTTTTACTGCTGACATGGTCAAATGTGAATGGCTAAACCCATTTTAAAGCTTAAGAGAAAACAGCTAAGGGAAACCATAGCTGAAACTCTCAACCAATCTCCACAAATAGTGCATTTCTTTTCACAGTGAGAAGTGAATGCTCTCAGAAGTTTAAAACACTGTGCGAATCTGGAGAAAAAGACAATATGTATTAATTTGGTTTTTCTTCCACCTGAACACCCTTCTCATCCCTATAAATATATCCTTGGATGTGAGTTAGGTGATTAAAAAATCAAAATATGTCACCCAAGACTTGTGCCGACTTTCTGACTCACTTCTCTTCCACGTCTGCCTCAGGCCTCAGGCCTTGACATTAAGAAACCCCTTGATTTCAAACCCAAAATTCTTTTTTTTAAATTTTATTTATTTATGTATTTATTTATGGCTGTGTTAGGTCTTCGTTTCTGTGCGAGGGCTTTCTCTAGTTGCGGCGAGCGGGGGCCACTCTTCATCGCGGTGCGCGGGCCTCTCACTATCGCGGCCTCTCTTGTTGGGGAGCACAGGCTCCAGACGCGCAGGCTCAGTAGCTGTGGCGCACAGGCCTAGTTGCACCGCGGCATGTGGGATCTTCCCAGACCAGGGCTTGAACCCGTGTCTCCTGCATTGGCAGGCAGATTCTCAACCACTGCGCCACCAGGGAAGCCCCCAAAATTCTTGAATCTTAGTTATTTGTGGAAAGAATATCTATCTCCCAGAGTAATAAAGATCTGCATCTTCATCTAGGTGCTACTGCCACTTTACATGACTTTGATCAAATTATTCAATCTTTCTCAGGCTCCTTTTGTCCATCTGAAAATTTTCCTTCCCATCTGAAAAAGAAAAAAATGGGAAGATTCCTAATGTATATTAAAGTTATCATGATTTAAACAGCAAAGTGCTAGTTCAGAATACACACAGAAATCATCCACAGAGTAAAAATACCAGGTGTGTGTGTCTGTGAGTTGTAGTTAAGTAGCATCACAAATCAATGGAGAATGGCAATTTATTCAAGAAATGTGGTTGGGGGAATCAGCTAGCTTTTGAAGAAAAAGAAGATTGAGATTACCATCACATTTCAAACAGTAAAATATACCGAGATGAATTAGAGGATATGAAATGAAATCATTTTTTAAAACTAGGAAAAAATATTAATGACATTTATCTGATTTATTTAAATGGATGAATTTTATAATAACAAAAACAATGATAGAAATTCCAAAAGAAATAGTGCTAGATATGACCACACAAGATTTAAATAAACAAAATTAGGGAAAAAAAGAATTGGGAGAATATAAGTACAACAAAAGTAATGAAGTATTACGCATCTTAATACATAAAAAACTCACAAATCTATATGTACAAGGATGTTCATTGTAGCATTGTCTGTAATAGCAAAAAATTAGAAGCAACCTAAAAGTCCATCAGCAGGGGAATGGTTAAATAAATTATTTCCGTATTATGAAATGTAACAGCATTTTTTTAAAGGGTGAGGTATTTTTATATGTACTGACTTGGAAAGATTCCCATGATATATAGTTAAGGGGGGGAAAAGCAAATTGTACCATATTATGTATTTTTTATCTCATTCTTTTTTAAAAAGAAAAAATATATATATATAGATAGGTAGATGGATAGATAGAAAAACATCCAGAAGGAACACCCATCTGTTAATTATAGTTATCATGAAGGAGTTTGACTAGAAAACCAGAGAGTATTTTACCTTTTTATTCTACATACTCCTGATTAGCACACTGTTAAAGACTACGTGTTAGTTTTGTTATACAAAATAAGTAAATGGATTAAGTAAACAAATAAAATGATATGCTCTCAATAGGAAAAAGGCAGGTGATATGAACAATTGTTCACAGAAGAAAAAATCCACATGGTTGTTTTTTTTTTAACTTCTTCCCCATTTCCTAACTTCAAAGAATCCTAAATTCAAACAATGACAATCATTTTTCACCTATCAAGTTAGCAATTATTTTAAAAAGAATAAAACCAAGTGATAATAATGCTAACAGGACTATGGGTTGTCATGTTACATATCCCACGTTATCATATTTTAAGAAAAGAGAACCCATAACTTAATCTAGCGCGAGTTCTCAAAATGTGGTCCTGGGACCAGTT
The DNA here is from genome assembly GCF_949987535.1 of Balaenoptera acutorostrata. Classification (NCBI taxonomy): domain Eukaryota; kingdom Metazoa; phylum Chordata; class Mammalia; order Artiodactyla; family Balaenopteridae; genus Balaenoptera; species Balaenoptera acutorostrata. Next base: position 6,947,016 of record NC_080071.1, read on the forward strand.
GTATCATCTCTAGGAACCTGTGACAAATGCATATTCTCAAGTCCTTCCCCAGAGATGCTGAACCAAAAATCTGAAGGTGAAGTTCAGCAACTTGTGTTTCATATGGTTTCCAAATTATTCTCGTGAATGGTAAAGTTTCAGAACCATCGATCTGATTGTTACATTTCTACTATTTCACCCTGAGGCAGGGTTTCTCAACAGCAGCACTATTGACATTTTGGGCTGGATAAATTCTTTGTTTGGGGGACTGTCCTGTGCATTGTAGAATGTTTAATGGCATCCTTTGCCTGTACCCACTAGGTACCAGAGCAACTCAACTCCCCCACCCCACCCAGTCATGTCATGACAATCAAAAATGTCTCCAGACATTGCAAATGCCTAATAGGGGGAGTGGGAGTGGGTAGTTGCCCCTATTTGGAAACCACTGCCTAAAGACATACTCCAAAATGTGGAGAAAGAAGAGTGCACAAAAAGATTTTTTAATACATCAATTTCACTTATACTAAGAAATCATAGGGTACAGCCCATTCTGTCCCATATAAGATAATGAGTAAAAAATATATACTACTTATATAAAACATGGGAATTGCTCATGATAGAAGTGAAAAACGTTGAATACAAAATTATATAGAAAGTATTTTCTTGAATACGTATGTAAATAAATTACTTATACATTTATACTAAATGCTGGCAGTGTTAGTCTCTTGCTCAAAACCCAAGGTTGAATTCCCATCACTGTTAGAATTAAGTCCTAAATCCTTACCAAGGCCCATGAGTCCACCCACAGCATCTCCTACCTTCACTGCCTCACTCTCCTCTTCTCTATTCTTAGAACCGCCCAGCCCAACTTCACCACTGGGGCTTTCTACCTACTTTTCCCTGCCTGGCATTTTCCTTCCCTTGGTTTGTGCACATAAGCTGGTCTCTGCCCCAGCGTCCCTTCCTTAGAAAGAACTTCTGAGCACCTTGTCTGCCACATGTGCACTTTCCACCTGTCTACACAGTGGAATAATCTGGGGGCTGTATTATCCACAGCCAACCAGGCTCCACTCATTCTTGGTAAAGAAGAATCTCTGGGGATGGATTCTAGGCCATGAGAAACTTTTAAAAGGCTCCCAGGGTCAGTGGAAGAACCACCACTTCTCTTAGTTTTTCTTGAAGTACCTCAGTGCCTGAAATCACACTGTATACTGATTAGTGTATTGTTTGTTGTCTGGTTCCCCCACTAGATTGTATGCTGCACATGGGCAGGGACTTTGTTTTACTCACTGCACCATCCTCAACATCCAGAACAGCGTCAGGTACCTAGCAGGTGTTGAGTAATAGCAGGTCTACTGAGTAACAGATTTTTATGAATGAATAATGGGTACCTTGAGTTACTGTTTACAGTTGCTGGTGTGGTTTTTTCTTTACTATACTTCACTAAAATTTCAAATTCTAATAGAATGTATTACTTTATAATCATAACAAAAGAAATTAAAGCTGATTTTTAAGTCTACCTTTGAAAATTGTGATATATTTGAAGCACAGTGATTAGCACATAAAAGATAATTCAACAAATAGTAACTAGTGTTAGTGTTCCTTTTGATATTATCTACTATGTAAGGGCTTTGGCTATGATATCCCATTTTATCCATGGCTGTTATCACCTTATAGAATACATATTCCAACCAGAAATAAGCCATTTTGAAGTCTATGGGCTAATCACTTTTTTAATTTTATCACTCCTCCTATCTTATTGTTCTGAATATTGCTTTAAAGATACATTAGACTCTCCCTGTAATGGCCAATCAATATAAATATGAAACAAGTGAATAATTGAAAATGTTTCAGTCTTTTGCAATGCAATCAATGCAAAGAGGGTACTCAATAAATGCAAAGAATAAGGCCATGTTACCTGTGAATGTGCGACTGCCATATAAAGTACCTTTTCCATGATGTGCTTTGAAAGAATTACATACACATAGCTTTAAAGATAATTTAAAAGCAAAAATGTCAGAATATAGCAGTAATTCCCTTTTAGGAGGATAGTTTTCTTGCTTACTTTGGAAAACAATAATAATATGATATTTAAGTATAAAATTGAAGACTTTACAATTAGTTTAAATCAATTAATTTATAAATTTGCATATAAAAAAATGACTGAATCACCAGTGAATGACCACCTTGAAATACATTAGTATTAAATGCAAAAACATTTGTGAATGCTCTTCTGCTTTTGCAATATTTGAAAAATGTTCTAACATACAGCCATGACTTTAAGGGAGAAGGTAGAATTCCTGCTAAGTCCCCAATCTTTAAAAAAAAATAAAAAGGCCAGTGTAGACAGCAGTATAGTTTGTGCAGATTGAGAGTAGGCAAGCATATGGTTAGCATGGACCACCCCCCGAAGTAGTTATAGCACATAGGAAACATAAGTTGAGCACATTGAAAATTTATTCTATTTTTAACAGCCTCTCTTCACTGAAATGGTCAAAGTCACAATTAACATTTCACATACAGTGGATGAGCTGTATTTTGCAAGTGTGACCTGATGGCAAAAGTACGTTTACCACCGCGCTTTCCCCATTCAAGTTAAACCATCCTAAAGTTATGTGTGCTGGAAAATCACAGCAATCCAGAGATAGGGAAGGGAATATTTTTAGTACACCTCCAATAACCTGAGGCTTGTTCTGCAGGCAATTATGTGGCTTTCTACTTCCTTTCCAAGTCACTATGGTAACAGCAAAGCACAAACTTAAAAGGAAGTTTGCATCCATATATCTGTTTGGAGCTGGACTATTATTAAATGCTTTGGTCTTATTAATTCAGCATTAATTTTTAGTTTTATAGTAAATCTCTCTTTCATTTTGAATCATTTGGCTGTGATTTTAAGCAACTAAGAAATTCCTTTGAGTTAGCAATTCAGCTCACTTTTGGAAAAACTTACCCAGCATAAGGCTCTGAGGATTTTTTTTTTGTCTGGGGTCCAGCATCTATAGCTCTGGATTATAGATTGTTTCTAAAATAATCTAAAATTGATGGATCATTGCTCCGTCCATTTGGGCCCAACAAAAAGTAGCTCTGGCATTTCTTCTCCTTCTTATGCTGTAAACTGTATATCACCTTTTTGATCTCTTGCCAGAAAAATGAATTCTTACCCACTTCAAGATTTTATAAACTTGAATTTACTTAGCGGTATAAGAGTTTCTTTTAAAATGAACACATATCAAGTGCTATTTTGTGAACAAATTCATAAAATCATAATTATTTTTGTCAGGCTATTTTAAACTAAGCAGTGTTCATAAATAGCCTTTTTCAAAAGAGTTGCAGTTTGGGGTCTTTTTCCTATTAGTCAAGCATTCACAGGCACTAAACTTTGAGCTCTTCATGTTGCTGCAAATCACGTATCTTTGCTATAAGGATTTCTTGGGAGTAATCTAATGGTGAGTAAACAAACATGTAGAAGAATTTCCAAATATTGATCTAAGATCTAAATGTTTTTGCACCTTCTTATCATCCATCAATTTACTGTATGGTAATCTCTCCACCATGTCTCTGCTCTCACCTTTCTCATTCAGATGTGGTCTTTTGCCTTTTGGCCTTTGTTTTGTCCTAAAAAGGGAGTTTCTTTCATTTCTTTGCTGAAAACAGGTTAAATTGTAGCTCAAAATTTACAACACTGTCATGGAGTTTAAGGCCAGATGAAATCTAAGCCCTACCAGAGGGGTGGAACTTGCCAGAAATGACCACAATCTGACCTCTTTGAATTAGCTGCTACGGAGTTCTGAAGCCTGGGTGGCATAGGAGGGTAAGATCCGTAATGTTTCAGACTCAGTAGATCCTTAGCAAAGCACACTAGAAGTAACATTTCTTAACGTATGCTCCTCATTGTCTCTCAAGGAAGAGGATCCACAACGTGCAAGTAAGTTAGGGAACACAAGAGTTACACAAAGATGAACAGGGTTAGTTTTCTGCAGGACTTGTCAGAGCCTTTATCATGCTATTGTGCATTGTAAATTTCCAAGAAAGAAGAATGGCATATAATTTTCTCCAAAACTTTTCTTACTCCAGATTGCTATTTTTGTGAAGTATGTCACAGAGATGGTGTTTTGCAGAACTCACTTTAGTGAAAGCTGTCTTGGAAGTACTGCCAAACCCATAGTAAAAATGTATTTGGTTTCTGAATCAGATCCTCCCCTCCAATAATACAACTCAACTGCATTTTAAGCTACTGGAAGTACAACTTACTGTTTCTGAGAGTTTTCCATCTTACACACTAGATTGCATTTTTTTCCATGCAGGGCTTTTATTTCTTTCAATAGCCTCTATTTCTCCTCTACATATGTTTTACTAGTTGAAGCCTTCAGAAATAATGACATTTGCAATGCCCAGCTAGTCCCCACAGTGAGAGTGGAAATTATGATACCCATTGATCTGAGGTAAAAAACTGAGATTTGAATAATTTTGTAGGATTGTATTCTAGCTATATATATATATTTTTTTTTTTTTGACATTGTGGTTGACTACTTATGTGGTCCTAAATCAACCACTTAACTATTTAAGAGTCTGTTGAGGTACAGAGTAGGTAAGTTCACGTTTGAATAGTGAAGTCTATAACAGCATGAATACATTTTCCAGACATCCCCAGTTTGGGAGCCTTCTTTGTTAGAAATATCTATCACCACTCTTTACCATAAAGGGGTTTAATCTAATGTGAATGTTGATGTGAGAATATTTTTGCCTATCTACATGAATCATATAGTTCGGTAGTTGGTGACTTCGACCCCAAAATAGTCTTTACCCTCAGCATCTTTTCTAACCTAAAGATTGATTGATTTCTCAATATACCAACTACTGGTTGGTTGATATTCAGAACATAAATTGCCAATGAAATACACACACACACACACACACACACACACAAGCACACGTTTTATAACAGACAATAGGCAAGAAAGCATGCATTCTGTATAATACACATCCACATTTTCTTAACATTCTTTCTTAACTACATTTGATTTTTCTAAAAGTTATTGCAAGTAACTTAATTTTCCCAACTTGGAAAAAATTCCAAGCTGCTAAGAAAATTTAACCTGCAGTGATGCAAATATAACAAGAATACAAGACTAAATGTTATTTGGTAAAATCTACTTGTAACAAGATTACTTGAAAGCACCCATTAGTTAAAACTGGTTTTATTAAAGTCACATGGAGAGTGTGCAGAGAAATGGACACAAATAACACGGGTTGAGATGGCATGAATGTTCCACATTTACACACGCAGAAGAGCTCAAAGTGAACACTTGTCCATGGGAAATTTAGGAAACTGATGAATTGGCAGAAATCCATTACAGGAGTCCTCACCCATGATCCACTGGCCAAGAGACAGAATCCTTTCCCTGAGGGGGCTCTGACAGCCCGCTGTAGCCTCCTACTCTTCACTCCATTGAAACTCAGCCTTGGTTTCCTCTAGATTTGGTCCTGCTCTGGATTCTCAGATCAGGACTTTTGCTGAGCAGGAAAAATATAAAGAACACTGGGAAAATTTAAAAATAATCTAGTCCCATTTCAGCCTTCTTTTTCTCCTCTCACAGCTCGAGTCCCACCAGCTATATCTTTCCTGTATGCCCTGGAGACCCCTTCAGTCACCCCAGTTCCTCCAGATACCCTAGACCTCTTCCAGCTTCTACCCCCATAATCTCCAATAATGACAGCCACGACTGTCCCCTCCAATAATCAGCTCTTGGACGTCCCTTGATTTCTAGCCTCACCTTGAGTTTGACACAATTCTGGCTCCCAGCTACCCCAAATCTCATTGTTCCTGCTATCGACTGAAATTATAGCCATTATTAACTAGGAAACTATATCTCCCATCATCAATCTGTCTTGAGGTCACCCCTTTCCACTTTCAGTCTCCCTGGACTCCAGGTCCTAATGTTCTTCTTCTACCCTGTTGGCCCTATATCAGCCATTCACCTTCATACTTGAATAGGCTTTTGCTTTTAATTTTACCTTCTTCATGCCCTGTGCCTTCTGAGCCCTGTTCTCTGCTAGATAATTCTTATCAGCTTAGACCTTTGCTACCTATGGGTAATGTTTTTAAAGCAACTTTTACCTAATAGATAATTAATTGATCAGTTATGTTATCTCTCTCCAAATTTAACAAAATTTTTAATTATTATTGTGGCATAGTCAATGAATGAGTTAGTATCCCAAAAAGGTATTACTTTAAATCCAAAAGAGAAAAACTGTCTTCCTTCACAATGAATCATACAAGTGATTTTTATAATCAAGAGGTCTGGGAGAGGCTCAAGAGAGACTTTAAGCCACGGGAAATAGGTGTGTTAAAGAGAAGCAAAGCCCCACTCCATTTGTGCCTACTCTAGGTTAGGAGAGTGTTTTAAAATCATTCTACAGACTTTTGGTAAATGTAGTAGCAAAGTGGCACAGTTTCTTACATTCCAAAGGAAACTCTAAACTTGAAGTCTCTGATAACTCACTGATACTTTAAATGTGAGAATCCCTTCCAGAAATGTAGTCATGCCAACATTACTCACAGGTACAAATGCTTTCCATTTGAAGGAGAAGAAAAGTGAAAATGGGAGGCAGAATATCTTGAATATTTAGTCCAAGTTTAAGAGTCATTTTTCCCACAATAAATCCATTGTAACCAGGCTGTCAATCACAATGCTACTGTGAGGAATAAAACTCCAGACCCTCTTATGGAAGGACCTATAACCATGTGGAGGATGGCAGAGTGACAAGTCAGCCCAGTTATTAAGCATAGGAGCCATAACACACCCCAGGGCAATGATGTTTCCACGGGAGCTGCAGCCCACCTGCCTGGGTTTGAGCCTCAGCTCTGTGTGATATCAGGCACTTTGCCGCTCTTGGCCTCAGTCTTCTCGTTTGTCAAAAGGGCTTAAATAATAGATACTACCTCATGGGATTGTTATGAGGATTAAATGAGACCAAAAAATTGCTTAGAATAAAATCAACTATATTTCAATTTAAAAATTAAATTAAATAAAACATAAATAATAGGGACTTCCCTGGCGGTCTAGTGGTTAGGACTCCGCGCTTCCACTACGGAACAGGGGTGCGGGTTTGATCTCTGGTCAGGGAAATAAGATCCCGCATGCCACTGTGGCCAATACATACATACATACATACATACATACATAAAATTGCTTAGAATAATACTTGATTTTGCTTGATTACTAGTCTCTTTCAGGAGAGAGAAGGCATGGGTTCTTGGTCACAGAAATGGTATGTCAGAGATCTGGGTTTGTGGAGGGATGAAAAGAGAGCAAGTCTTCCTTCCTCCTGCCTCCTCTGAGTGGGGACTAGGTAGGCCCACACAGACCAAACACAGAGTCCGCTAGAACTCAACCAGTGCCCCAGTGGGCTCTGAGACCGGATGCCCCACTGCCTTGCAGTAAAGTGTTCTTTTGCCCCACTTCATTCTCTGAGCTTATATTTCCCTTGGGTCGGGGTTCTGGAGGAATGCAGAGTACAGTATTTCTTAGCACCCTGTCCTTCCATGTGCTCTCCCTATTTCCCTAACATCACTAAAACCTAATTTTAATATAAAATCAAGGAGGTTTCAGTGGTGAGAATAAGCATTATTTTTTTTTTATTTTAAAGTCTCAATTGATAGGAGGGGGCTTTATTTTCTTTTTAAGAGTCCCGTGTTGAAGCAGGCAAGACGTTACCAGTAATAAAACCACATCCTAATGTTTCATTGGTATTCCAGCTCTCCACAGTCCTCACATAAGCAAACATTTCTTTGATTCCAGTGGGACTCTTTTCCTGTGCAAATGCTACAGGCTCCTGCATTTTATTGAGATGTGAGCTAAATTGAGTAAAATGGGTGGGGACACTTAGAATTTTGTTATACACCTAAATGTCCCAGAACCTACCCTCTCTACAAAACATGTTGCAATTAGCATTTGTCAGGAATACTTTACTCATGCTAATCACTAAAAACTTAATTATTTTTTCGGTCCTTCCATCATGAATTATGTATCTATTGTTCTATTTTTTGTGTGTTTGGCTTCTTATATATTCTGTGCATGTCTCACCTGTTTCCTCCTTTGACTATAACCACTTCACAGGTTGAATCTTGTTAACTCTCCACAGTAATTTTTGTCATTTTTGCTAATTTATTCATTCATTCATTCCACAAACATTTATTAAGCACCCACAGTGGCCAGGTATTATGGGGATAGAATTCTCCCCCCAAAAGTCATAGGTTCTATTTCCATACAGTAAAGCACACAGAGTAGAAGATTAAATAATGCTGTGGTATAGTTGTTTTTCTGGAACCTGAATTTTTTTTTTTTTTGCTTGTGTTGCATTCTGTGTTTTGCCAAAGCCAATCACTGCCCTTATTCTCCTTCTTTAAGTTGAAATTTAAGGAAGAAAAAGGATTCAAGAGCACAGAACTTTATAATTCAAAAGTAGCCACAATTTTATTCCAACTCCAATGGGTCTTTTTTTTTTTCTCTCTCTCTCACCATAGGATAGTGGCCAAAGCATCCAAGAACCTCATGTCCACGCAAAGCCTAGGCATTGTATTTGGACCCACCCTTCTGCGAGCTGAAAACGAGACGGGGAACATGGCGGTGCACATGGTGTACCAGAACCAGATCGCCGAGCTCATGCTGAGCGAGTACAGTGAGATCTTTGGCTTGGAGGAAGACTGACAGACAAGACGAGTTACTATGTTCACATCTGTCTCGATGCCTAATATTTTTACATTTCTGTAAACATATTTCTGAAATATTTTTTTCCTTTCAAGCGACAGATGCCTCATTTTGTGCAAACTTAATGATGATTTTGTGTTTAAGTTCCAAACATTTGAATAAAATAGTTGACAATATTTGCCTATATGTGTTCTACATTAACCCCTTCAGTGTTGTGCCTTCCAGCACTTCTAGGCATACATTATGCATGCTCCATGCTATAAAATAGTGTGCGGAGGACAGCACGTATCCAAAAATAGCCTTAATTCGACTCCCGGGCATTGGATGTGCGGTTGTGTATGTGTAGAGTGAGTGTGAGTGTGAGTGTGAGAGTGTGGGTATGTGTCCACACAGGTGAGCCTTTTCCCTACCCTGGCTGCCTCAGGCCTCTGCCCATACGCCCACGGGTACACGAGTAGAACCAAAAGAGGGGAGAAGGCAGAAGTGAATACTTTTTAAATAGAACAAAGGAAATCAGAATCGCAACCAAAATAGACGTATTTCCTCTTTCAAGAACCTTTTCGTTAAGTGTAAATCTAGTCTAGCTATCCTTGGTGCTAGATGCTGAAATTTACAAATACACGTTGAATGGCATTTTTTCTGAAGAAAAATGGCAGTTCAAAACATTTGCCATTGGATATGTTTTTTTTTACATATACTATTTGCAGTCCCATAAACACACTGTCTTATAAATTAGAAGCAAAATTAGTGCCCTGCAATTTTGATCTTTATATTATACAGGAATTGCATGACTGCTCATTTTTAATGTTAACATCCATTTTGAATCTTCATCAAACTGTATATCTTCCTTTTCCCTGGCTATGTCATTTTATGTAGAATTTTTATTATGCTTCTGAGGATGCTTTATTGGTGAATTACATTAAATCCATCTAGAAAGAACTTTTTTTTAAAAAGGCTTTTTTTTCATATGCCCTAAGGATTACTTGACTGGACTTGGATTGCTTTATCCATTTGATGGTTAATTTCAGTTGTCATGGATAAACAAAAGGGTAACTGTCTAGAATATATCAAACATTGTTTTATTTTGAAAACTGTGTTCTAGCTGAACACATCTCATAGCCGGTTTTGTGAAATTATTCTGCTGATAAAAATGTAGACTTATGTTTGACAGCTTTTTAATCAAATTCAAATGGAATAAATAAAGCTAATCCAGTGCGATAAAGAGTAAGTCTAGTTATCGATTTGTTCATAAAATGAAAAATCAAGCTTGTAAATAAAACACGTGAAGCACGGATCCAAGAGCAAACACTTAGAGCAATAAGGAGCTCAGAGGCCTGGGCTGTCTGCGTGGGTGGGGTATACGGTGGAGGGAGAGCGGCTTTTCGAGAGACAGCCAGATGTGCATGCAGCTCCAGCATCCACGGAGCTGCCCGAGGAAGGAGAGGTTTCCCTTACCCCTGTCGAATGTCTTCATGTTGGCAATGGCGCCAGTAAGTTGGCTGATGGCCAAGAACACAAGCGACCACAATAAATGCTGAAGTGTGGTTTCATGGAGTGGGACATATACAAATACCACAAAGCCAAGGAAAGTCACATGAGGCAGAACCCCATGATCTAAAGTTGCTGGTAGCAATGAGCTAACAGACTTGCAGCTTTAAGCTCTTCTTTTATTCAAAGTTGTGCTTGTGCCTTTCAGAAAAACATGGAGACACGAAACGAGAGTTTCTGGCATTTAAGTCCTCCTCGTTTCCACGACATTTCATATTCTTAATTAGGTCTTCTCCAAGACTTTCATTACTTCTCAGTAGTCCCCGGGTTTAAAATCTTATCTCTTCCCGTGTCCATCTTTAACGTAATTCTGGGAGCAACAGCCAGAGAGAAGAAGCGGTAGCAGCCACAGAGAAGTGGCATTACCTTCTCTGAGCAGGGGCTCACAGCCCCGTGCCTCTGCTGCGTTCCAGATGTATGATCTTCAAAAGCAGCAGCTTCTTGATTTCCAATCTGATGGGATTTAGCTTATTCAAACCCCAGCTGTGTCCTGTCCCTGCCTGCTAAGGGCATTTAATCAAAGACTGTGTTTCCTCTCTGGAAGAAGACCATTCCAAGGTGCCGAGCCAAAGCGCCCATCACAGGATCTGACTTATACATGCTAAAGACGTAAAAAAGTTTACGCCGGAAGGTCATTAGATGCCATAACATCTCAGAGACAACGATGATGCTCGTGTCAACTGTTCCAAGTTTAAAAGCCAAGGTTGTAGGTATACTAGGTTGCCTCACTGAGGGGTTAGATTTGATAGAACTGATCAACATTCTCCATCAAGAAGACATTTAAAGACAATGAGCATTTCTTAATCACCTTATTTGATCCAGGCGCAAGTCTAGACTCTGCTGATCGAATACAAAGTAAGGCAAATATTACTGCACTAGGCAGTTTCACAGTCCAGTAAGGGAAACAGTCACCAAAGGATTAGTTACCGTTCAATACCAGATCAGGCAGTCAGCCCTCTTAGTGACCACGTAGCCCCAGGGTTTAGCACCTCTACACAGAGATGTTCAAAAAGTATTTTTTCCAGTTTTATTCATCAGAAAGTATTTTTGAATGGGTGAATGAGCAGAAGCTAGTACAGAGATGTTAAAGTTCAGTGGTTGACAAAGAACCAAAAAACAGATTGTGCCTGGGAGAGTCAGGTGAAGCTTTACTAGGAAGGTAATCCTTTCAATCTAGCCTTGACCAATGAGTAAAATTAACCAAAGGAAAATGTAGACGACACACTAGGGAGCAGGAACGGCATGAACAGAGTCGTGAAAGACCTAACCTCTCCAAGGAAAAGTAAGAAGCTCATGTGAAGCACATGCCTGGCAATTTTGGAGAATAGAGTTGGAGTCAGATACAGGACGTGATAAAATATTTAGATTTTATCCTGTAGGCAAAAGAGATCCAGTGGAGGTTGTAAAATGAGAAACTTTGTTTCTTAGAAAGAGAATCTCTAAATTCACCAGTGGGCAGAAGTAAACAAGGTACTCGGAGGACACTGGCATTTTCTCGTGTGTGTGCTTATATGTGTGTGTGTACAGCTTTTAACGTTTTCTAGGAATGCAAGAGATAATCTTGTATTCTTAGAAGCATTTGTATATTATCATGAGCAAATGTTTTAAAGAAATCATAACCTTAACATAATGGAAGTCCAAAGCAGTCTCCCTGGAAAATCAGGCTAGTTAGCATGTCCCATTGCAGCATGGCTTTACCTCCCAGGACACGAGAGCTTGCGCCTCTTTCCTACTCACACACAGAGCTTCTTGGAGATGGTATTTATTCCATCTTATATGTTGCGGGTCTGACTTTACTTAGCATGTGCCATATGACAGGATCACCATGCCACAGCTAGTGACTGAAAGCCATGTGATAGTTCTGTCTCTCCAATTAGAAAACAAAGGATCCAATTAAGAGAAATTAGAAAAGCTGTTAAAAGGGAACAATCACTTGCCACTGGTGCTGTCCTTACAGTTTAACACAGCTAGAAATTGACCTGTACTTCTCTTTTCCACATTTATTTTTTGTGAATTATAAGTTAATCACCCTGTCAATTCCTAATTAAAAGGTCCCGCAAAGATTTGCTGCCCAAAGGACTGTCACTAAGAGTACTGGGTCAAATTGCTCTGTTGTCAAAAATGAGAAATAAAACCAAAACAATATCAACTCTCTCCTGGGAAACTCAAATCTTAATATGAAAAAAAAAATAATAAACCAACAAAAAAGAAAAGACTTTCTTCAAACATAATAATCACATATTATTTCCTCAATTAAAATGTTTCATCTCATCTTTAGAAGATAGGTGGATCTTTTTCTTTTTCTTCAAACCAAGGGTTGCAAACTAAAATGCTTACTAGGGCCAGGCAGTAATGTAAATAAGTATTAGGAAGTGGTAGCACCTGGGGAGAACTCAAGCTCCACCCCCTGGACAGACGGGCCGGCTTCTTCTCCGCCCAAGCTGATGTTGCTTATATGGGCACATGGGCACAATGTTGCCAGACCTTCAGATCTTTCATGAAAAGCCAGAAACTCAGAAACTTATGTGAAACCTGATTTTTAAGGGCACATAATAAAATGTATCTAAGCTGACTCAGCCCGAGGACGTCCATTTTTTTTCAACACAGTGTTGTCAAACCTTCCCATGTTGCAAAGCCAGCTCCCCAGAAAATGGTAGCACATGAAGCAAACAGTGGGGATATGTAAATAAGCCAGAACAGTGGATAAGAGCAGAAAATGAGCAAACTAAGAAATAAGCCCTTAGGAGAACTTGCCATTTAGGTCCTGGGCAAATTATTTACTCTATCTGGGTCTCAGTTTTTCAGTTTATGAAGTAGAATCGTACTTGCCTTACCTCACCTCTTAAGGCTGTCTAATGGAATCATGTGAAGGAAATAAAACAGGTAATACACCATGAAAATAGAAGTTGTCCCATCTACCTCGGTCTGGAGGTGGATGATAGATTTCCAGCTTATTGACTAACAATTAACTTTATGATCTTCTGAAGATGATGAGAAGGCAAGTTGGAACCAGACTCCAAAAAGCCTCGAATGTCATACCAAGAGGTTTTATATTAAGTCCATAGTCAATTTTGAGACCCTGAAGGTTGTTTAGCAGCGAAGTGACTTTAGCCAAGCTGTGAAGATTCTCCTGGCAACTTTATGAATTACAGTTTGAAGCAGGGAGAAATTATAGGCACCACTGCCAGACAGAAGATTATTGCCATCATACTATTAACACAGATCTGAATTCAGACAGTGGCAGAAGATTCAGAAACCAACATTAAGGAACATCATCCTACTGCATTTCTGAGCCTCACCCGCCATCGCTGAATTACAACTGCTCGGTGCAAAGCAGCCTTTGTTGTTACACAGGACTCCTCTAGCAGGCCCCTTTCCAGCTGAATTTTTCTGGGTTGGGGCAGAGCAGATTCTGGTATTCTGACAATGATTCAACATTTGACAGTAACGTCTTAAGATAGTTGGACCAAGTCATACCCAAGTCACATGAGCACTCATGCTACCGCCTTCTTCCACCAGCATGATTCCCAGATGATCATCAGGTCATTTCTATCTCACCTGCTCTGATGTCTCCCCCTTCTCTCGGGGCAGTGTTGCTTCTCTGGCCACTCAGAGAACCACCAAGAAAAATTAGTCCTGGAATGACTAATTTTTGATTAGCGAACATTTCTTGAGTGCTTGTTAAGAGCCAGGAACTGCACGTTGTACAGACTGCTGCACTTAATCTTCATAAGTCTGTGGAGGAAGGTACTATTATTATCCTTGATTTATACTTAAGGAAACTGAGGGGAACAAACAATGAAGTTACCCAAGTTCACATAGTTAGTAAGTGTCAGGTTAGTGTTTGAATCTAAATAATATGGCTCCAGAGGCCCCTGCCTTAACCACTAGACCATATATGCTCGCTCAATTAGAAAAGAAAAATGATGAAGAAATGTAAACAGATGAACACCTAAATATTTATACCCCAGATGTGAGTAACTCCTCCCTCCCCTGTTAAAACACCTGATGAGAGTTTCACTTTCACACTAATTTTCATGAAAGAACAAGAGGGATATTATGTATTTCCCCAAAGAAATACAGAGTACCTTTGTTGTTATGAGTAGATGGCTAAATCTCATTCATGTTATTGCTATTATAATTTGAATATTCACGAAATATTAAAATACCATGAAATACCATTTCATTTTTCTACGTCGTACCGACCACGTCACTACATTACGGAGAGGATGGCATGGAAGCCTCCTTGCCCACATCTTTAAAAGTGCTTGTTTGGGTGGCTTCTATTCTATGTTACATCATATTATCCTGTGTTGGATTGTATTTGTCAATGTCCTGTTATCATTCATCATATCATACCGCTTAATATTGTATTGAAATTAAATCTGGCCCTTTAGGGGTCCTGTGCAAGATGAAAAAAAATGGGTCCCCCGCAGTCTTCCTCTTTGATATAATTGAAAAAGAGGCAGGCATCAAAACACGCTGTGTCTCGTGCTGCTGGACGGTGATCCTGAATCACCCAAATGATGAGAATACAGTGAACATCTTGTACAAAAAGATGACAATTTTCTGTAGCAGTGTTGTCAAAATGAAAACGTCTAGCTGTCTCGGTGAGAGACCTGGCAGAAGGATACACACGCACGTATGCGCGCCCACACACACACACACACACACACACACGCACATCCCTTGTAGACTCATCCAGCTGCTTTTTGCTATCTTATGCTTGAAGTGAAGCATGCAGGGTCCACGAAATTCTTAAGCAAGCAGCTGGATTCTATAGAACACTCCTCATTCAATTAAGAGAGTGCTAGGAAAGCAGTGAGGGAGAGAGGTAACACTAAGCCCAGAGTTGGTACTCGGTATACGCTTGTTGGATGAGTGAACCAACAGACACCCAGAACATAAGCAACATTAAATACGACTATGATCCACCGTCGGGTTTCTTATCAACTAGTCATCACAAGTTCTATGTAGTCTCAACTCACTGGTATCTGTACTGACTCCTATTCCCGCCTGCAAAGGATCATCAAACAGATAGGGCTTCAACTGCCTCTCTTGAAGTCTAAGTGCACAAGAAATACTTCTCTCCAAAAGCTCAGCAGCAGAGAGTCGGTGAGATTCGCTCACCTGACTCATGCAAGTCTAACGTGCGTGCAAATTCTGACGTCCTGTATCGGATCTGGAAGAGTCCAGGCATCCGGGACACCCAGTGGCATCTTCCATTCACCTCCCCTGCTCTGTCAAATATAGGGTTTATGTGTCAGATAAATGCTACAGAGCATAGACTTTTTGACCCATTTATGAAAATCTCAAAAGCCAAGAAATTCGGCAAATACAAAGCATTGGCCTGAAAACTCCACACTTTCCTCTGGCACCATTTAAGCTGACACGTTTACTTGAGACACGCACACTCACATTTTAAGAGCAGGGCTTGCGCTAACCATTCTCAGATCACTAACAAAATGTGTTCTCAGTCCATATTGTGCAGCATGCTTGAAGACGTGTGGATTTTTCCACGTCATTTGGTGACATTTTGCACGGTTTAATTTCTGCTCTTTATTGCTAGACCCTACCTTTTTTTTTCCCTCGCAAATGTTCCACCAATGGGATTCCCTTCAGTATTTTAACCCTGGGCTCAGATCCCTCTCCTTCAGCATCTATCTGCACTGCTGCTGCACTACTTTGCCGTGACGTGTCCCTCGGTCAAATTCAAGCCTCCCTGATTGAAAGGAAGAGGACAGAGGTGTTTGGCTGCTGAGGGGGACCAGGGGCCAGCCTATGAGGGTCTGAAGGGAAGCCTCAGAACTCCAGCGAGACGTCAACGGGGAAGGCTCCAGGGAACGATGGTCCAGCTCCGGATGCCCGTTCCTAACGTCGCCTCCCAAATCCAGGTGAAAGGCAGCTTTTAACTGGGAGGGGGTGAAGAATATAATTGAAAACAAAATTGGTTTGAGCTCACCATTTTTCTAGCTATCAGTTTTAAGGTCACAGTCACTAAAACTGGAAACTTAAAAATGACTTCAAAAAGGCAAACGCTAACTAGATTTCACACTGGATTTCATTTTACTTGGCATTACAGAAAGAATGCAGGTACTAAATAGACTGTTTCCTGTATACAATAAGGTTAATTAGTAGTGAGGGATGGAAAATCAGTGTAGACATAACTCTTTTCGACAGGTATCAAAAATAATCCCCTGATCCCTATAGACCCCAGCTGCATTGAAAGAGGAGTAATATAAAAGATTCTTTAAGCACAAAATGTTCAAACATTCTCCAGGTGTCCGCAGCACCAGTGCAATAGGCCCTGAGCCCCTGGGCGGGCTGTTCCGCGCGCCCTTCCGAGGCTGGAACTTAAAGGCGCAGCTACTCACGCTGAATTTTGAGGCGCAGCATAAAGGCTCTCCGTACAAAGCGGCTGGGATCGCAGGCGGAGGCAGGAGAACAAAAAGAAGAATATATTGCGGCCTGAATGGGACTTCCCTAAGCTCCTTATCAATAAGGTTAATAAGGGTCTATGCAATTTACTGATCACTAAGATGGAACAAGCCTCCTCGCGCTCCAAAGCTCCGCGTTGGCGCTGGCTTTTAATGCTTTTCACAGCCAATCACATAAACGCCCCTTTGCCCCGCACCCCAGAGAATAAACTCCGGTTCACCATCCTGGCCTCCATAAAATCGCTGGTCCGTTGTTACACTTCTACCTGCCCTAGTTAAACAGATTAACAGTTATTTCCTAGAATTTGATCTATGAGGTTCTTTGTAATTGAAGCTGGAGTACTCAGATATTTCTTTAACAAAAGATGTATTTCTGAAAAACGCATTTCTTTTTTCTCTGCTTTAATTTTGTTATCCTCAATCGTATGCATGATGTAAAAAAAAAATTCCAAACTTCTATCTCCTCTATAAAATACATGTCATATCAAAAAGGTGACAGGAAGGGGGAAAAGTAATTAGTGAGTTCACAGAGTTCAGTAGAAAAGTTAAAATGGAGTAACACATTACTTTTTATGTTAAGATTTCACAAGACAAATCTTGCCTGTGTTTTAATTGCATGTGACCCTGGCAGTCCTACTCCGAAATGAAGTGCTGTAAAATTAAAGATGACAGACGCTCAAAACAAGTCTTGTGATCTTGATTAGACTACAAAGACCACACTCTCTCTCTGCTGCAACTCAGATATCATGGACTGTTTTATTTGGGGAATTACTTCATTAATGCCTTCTTTGACTAGACATGTTTATTATTAAAAAAAAAAAATACTGAATATGGTGATATCTTGCATAACTAAATAATTCCCAGAAAGCAAGTTATAAGGGAAGAGTGTTTAAATAACCCTAAGACCTAATTTTTATAGACACTTACACATGAATATATATATGTGGATGTAGATGTATGTGTTAAATATCCATCTTTGCTACATATATTACCTATTCTAACCTAGGATTCTCTATTATAGCTTGAGAAGCAGAGCAGTTAATCTGTCATATTTCCTTATGTGTTCCCAGGCCAACAGAATGTGCAGAACTATACATTATCCTGTAAAAATTATTTCTGAGAAACACTGTTGGAATTTTAAACTTTCCAAGCATCACCTAAGTGGAGGACCGGATTTGACTCACACCTAATATTTCAAAATTATCGCCCAATCACTCTACCTAAATGACGTCATAAGACGTAGAATAGATGCTTTTATACCCCACTTCTTCCTAGTTCAACAAAAGCAAGAAATTTGGGACCAAGTGCTCATGGTATTAGACTCTGTCACCTCTGCCCATTCCTGCAGGCCAGCTAGAGGCCCTGCTTTAGTCTCAGGTCCTCTGAGTCAGGGCTTCATCCTTAACATGAGGGGGCCAGATTAAAATTCATCTCTAGGACCGCCTACCCTCTAAATTTCTATGATTCTCTTATTTTATCCCATTTCAAGAACACTATTTTAAATTCATATATTTCATCTTCGGAAACAAAAGGATTTATGCTGGTTATATGGATGTTACTATCAACAGGGGTATATAGATTCAACCTAGAATCAAAGATTGGAAAATCAGTTTTCTAGAGTTCACTTATTTATTGCATATCTGTGATTCCAGGAAAGTCTCTATACATATTCTGTCTCCATTTCTTTAAATTTAAAATACATATAGCAATTTCTCTCCTACCTAACATCAAGTCTACTGTGAGAATAAAATATGATAATGTATATAAAAAATCCTTGAAAAATATATGAGGTAAGGCTTCCTAATCAGTAGTATTTTTAGTACAGTTATTCGATCAGTGGTCTTCAGTGTACACAAAAGGCTTTTTCACTTACAAGCAGAATAGTCCTTTCACCTATAAGACTGTGTCTTCAAGCGGCCTACATACTTGCCTTTAAAATGAAATCTGTGTCCCTGTAGAGTTTCTCCACACTAAGGTCAAAAATCCTCAGGTGTGGGATGTGTTGTGTCTCTCATATGAGAGATTTAATTCACCAGAAGAAAGCGGGTTAGGAACATGTGAAAACGTTTATTAGAATCTAGTTGAGCATAGTGTTGAGAAGTTGTATTCTACTAAGACAACTGGAGTGATACGCCCTGTCTCTGCATCTGCCTCTGCCTCTGGGTTTCTTTCTCTGCTTCGCTTTGTCTTTTTCTATCTCTGTGCTTCTCCTCTGTCTCTCTGTCTCTCTTTATTCCTGCTCCCCACCCTCACACCCAGAGCAGGAATCTTAACCTAAAATTCATGGTTCCCTCAACCCCCTCGGCTTTGACAGATACATGAACTCTCAGAACTTAGAGACTAGATTTTTTGTGCATTTCCCTCGACTTAGTCTGGAGTTTTCATTAGATTCTCAGTGAAGTCTGTGATTAGGGTTTACTGTTCTAGATTCACTTCCCAGCATAACAATACTACTACCTTTTATCTGAAACTAAGAATGGGTCACTTCAGTCAAATCCTAAGGTCTACCAGGCCCCAAGGAGTCTTCATGGCTTTCTGTCTGGTTGCCTGACGGGACGGGCTGGTCCAAGGAGTGAAATATAGATCCGACAAAATCAATTAGTGCACATCGAAAAATGACGATGCATTCCTTAGAGGACCTCCCATTTACAATTGATGAAAATAGTAAATAGGGGCACCCATGAAATTGATACTTTGCCTGTTATTCAATGGAAGATATTTAGTATTTTAAGAATAAATCCAGTAGTAACACAAACAGTCCATTCTCACAATGCCCACTTTTAAACTGTGCCAGACACATGTCCTATGCCGGCATGGTACTTCTACACCATTAGCTGCCACAAATCAAAGGAAATGTCATTGCTTTTAATAGGATTACATAGAACCCAGTCACAAGCAGGAAGACTAGCTTTAGTCTAAGTGGCCAGTAATTTGGATGTTTAACTAAATGATTGGCTGCCAAATTGACAGGTCATCCACACTGAACTAGCCACTATTCCATGAATTTTCATGACTAGGATCACAATGGTTCATTTGCATGTGTGAAATTCTGCTGTGAAGCTGGCTTTTGAACTGGCTAGCTCAGCCAAAGATGTGTTTCCCAGTGCCATGCATTAGTGCCCTAGAAATACCATCACATGAGGGTAGCATAGATCTTCCCAAATCCTGCTATTAAAACACAGTCTACAACTAGATCAGCCAATCAACAAAAATGGCAACAACTAGGATGTAAAGAATACAGGGGAAATTTTGAACATTAGAAAACTAAGATTAGTACCAAAAATGAGCATTTGGATGAGGAGAGAAAAGTTTAAAGTCTTTAAGTTGTAATAAAAGTTTTGGGTTTGCCCAGGACTATTACTAAGAGTAACTTCCTACCCAGTGAGCATTCAGTGAATATTGAGGCATCATTATTATGATCATTAACAAACATCGGTTTACCACCAATTTTGTATAATACAGTGGGACAGACATGAGGACAACAACACAAGCCCCATGAGACAAAGTATTTCCCTTAAGGGACTTATGATCCAGTTATAGGTGAAAAGACATGAGGCCAAAAAATAAAAATTATAATAACCCACATTTATTATTGACTTACCATGTGCCAGTTATCTTGTAACAAGACTGTGATATAGCAGTGATTTAATGAATATTTCAAAGACAATGAAATGTAAACTTTGAAAGGTTTACATCATTGCCCAAGGGAAAAGAGCTAGGAAGTGGTTTTAAACCAGGTATGTCTACCTTTAGAGAAATATTCTTAGTTCCTCCATATTAAAAAGATAAGAAGTCCAAAATATATTTACTGCAACATATAATAGAAAAACAATGTAAATATCTACTAATATAAAATTGAATAACTCAGGATGGAAACATTTATAAGATGAGGTGTGATGAAGACATTTAAAATCTATGTGGGGGCTTCCCTGGTGGCGCAGTGGTTGAGAATCTGCCTGCCAATGCAGGGGACACGGGTTCGAGCCCCGGTCTGGGAAGATCCCACATGCCGCGGAGCAACTAGGCCTGTGAGCCACAACTACTGAGCCTGCGCGTCTGGAGCCTGTGCTCCGCAACAAGAGAGGCCGCGACGGTGAGAGGCCCGCGCACCGCGATGAAGAGTGGCCCCCGCTTGCCGCAACTAGAGAAAGCCCTCGCACAGAAACGAAGACCCAACACAGCCATAAATAAATAAATAAATAATTTTAAAAAAAGAAATCTATGTGTACGAATACTATTGACAAGAGAGATTGTGTTAAGAGGAAAAACAAGTTATGAAATCGTCGGTACAGTGTGATGCCATTGTTGCTGTATATCCTGTCATGTATATGTACACACTCAGCAGACTATTAGCAGTGCTTATCTTTGGGTTGTGAGATTATCAGTAATTAGTTTTCTCCCATTGTGTCTGGCACATCCCCAAGTTTTTGCTTTGAGCATTTGTTACTTTCATAATTAGAAAAAGAGCAAATGCAATTTTAAATATAGATAAGTGGTCATCTAAGACTGTACATGGTAATTGATACAGACAATAAGATCTGAGAAATTTCAAATGATATCATATTAAACAAGAGCCTGAAGAAATCAAGGAGGCTCCAAGATGGCAATGGCTCTTGCAGGAGGGCAGGTCGAGAAAAAAGGAGGGCATCAAGGCAAGGTTGTAACATGAGCAAAGGCCCAGAGGCAGAAATTGTGAAGATGCATTTGGGGAATAAGACCTGTCTGGCTACAGTGGAGAGTTCTAACAGAGGAGGGTTCAGAGCAGCAATGGACTTTACATCTTTTATGGACCATGTTTTAAAAGGCGGAACTAAGTAAAACTTGGATGCCCTTATGTGACAACATTTCGAGGACACAAAAGCATAGAGCACCAGACGTGTCCCTTGGCTTAGAAACCCCGTTCGCAAGCCAGCTTCACAGTGGAATTTCACACATGAGAAGATAGGTAAGGGCCAAATTTTGGAAGCCCTGAAACGCCAAGCAAGCAAGTTGGACTTTATCCTGAAGGCAGTGGGGAACCTCTGAAGTTTGAAGCAGGAGGATAATGAGAGCAAAAACATTTTAGTAAAATTAATCTGACAGCACAGGGTAAGTGGATTGGAAGGGAAACAGTTACATGTCTCTTGTCATATGCTTCTTCATGTTGATTTTTTTTCTGTGAAGATCTTTCTCAGTTAGGATTATAAACTCCTTGAGAAGAAAAGTCATGTCTTATATTTCTTTGTATCTCTGGCATTCCTGGGCGACAGAGGAGGCATTAAACAGTGGTTCAAGGTGCCAGCTTTGGCTTCAGAGAGTCCTCTGTGGGATTCCCAGCCCCTTAAAGGAGTAACCTGACCTCTCTTGCCTCAGGATGCTCACCTGTAAAATGGGGACAGTAACACACACTCCATAAGACTGTGGTGAGAATTAAGCGAGACGATGAAATTGTGTGTACAAAACCCTTGATTGGAAGTGTGCACACCTTGATAACTCTTGTTCTAGCAATCACTATTATGCCTAAAAATATTATCAAAAAAAAATTATCAAGTTTGTGGATGAAGATAACGATGTCGATGTTTGACTGTGACCCTCTAACTTAGACACTGAGTGGAAGAGTGTATGCCAAGTATAAGTGAAAAGGCAATTATTCCATGGGTGAGGTTGGGCACTAGAAAGATTCGAAGGGCAAAGACTGAGCCATGGAAACTAAAGGCATACAGAAGCCAGCAGGATTAGTGTTTGTAAGCCAAAATAAGTCTGGAGCAAGTTATAAAAGAGCTAGCTGGCTGGCATAGGCTCACTGTAATAACAAGTGATATCTGTGAGAAGCATGGGCCACCCAGGAGAATGAACAATGATGCTTGGCAGCAGCTTGTCCAAAGAAACCTTCCCACTTCTGCTAACCAATATTATCACAGTGTAACCTTCCTTCACAGTGTCCCCTCCTTGTAGTTAGAGCAGGCAGGTACCTCCATGGCTGAGATGAAAATGCCCTGAGCTCTTGGAGAGATAACAGATTCTAGGCCTTGGACCAGAAATGCACAAGATGACTCTGGAGCTTCTGGTCCTGCCCAAAGACAAGAGAGCCACCAAACACTAGTGGGATCCTGTCAAAAGGGCACAAAAGCCAATTTGAAGAGATTCCCACTGGCCTAAGATGGGATAACTTAAGCACCAGAATGTATAATAATTGCAATGGATTGAAAGATACCAAATTTATTTTTTTAATCAAATAATTATACCAATAAAAGAAAAAAAAATTCACAGTTCACCAAAAAAGAGGTACCTAGAAAATAGAACAGTACTCTGAAAATTGATGTGTAAAGGAAACAAATCAAGTATTTATTCTGACTCTCTTCTATCAGTAGTATTTCAGGTTAGCCAAATAGTTGATGAGGAAAAAAAATTTTTTTAGAAGAATTGTAACTAAGAATTCAGAAGGAATTTTACACATAATTCCAAAGTAGATAGTGTATTAAACTCCAAGTAGTCATTGCCTAGATTTAACAAGTACTAACATTTTTCTAATCTTATCTCATCTATCTGCCACTTTTTTTTCCCTTGAGTATTTTAAAGCAAATCCCAGACATCATCTCATTTCAACTGCAAATTTTTTTAAAAAGAGATACCTGAAAAGCTACCGTTACACAGTTACAGCACCCAGAAATTATGCTGAAGGTAAAATAAAACTATATCAGATAGAAGTGGCTTTTTATTAATTATCTCACCTAACCATCAATCAACTCACAGAACATTTAAGAAGTATAAAAGATAAATCAGTTTGTGAACAAGATTGGGTGATGGATTACTGTGACTGACCATAGCTCTCAAATGGACTTGATACCTAGAGAAGCAAAAGAAACCACCAGAAATTATTCCAGTGGACCAGAGTAAACAGGCCCTAGTGCATTTTAATTTATTTGACAATAGAGAAGAGCTTTATTTACCTTTCTAAGTAAATCTGAGGCTTGATAATATTCCTGCTATTCCCACCATGAGGTGACCCTTAAGTATATCCACGAAGAAATAAAAAAGAGAGGCCACAAAGGAGACATATGTAATCTCAGAAATTTTCCATCCTATGATCTAATCTCTCCTTTCCATTTAGGTGATTTATTTAAAACTTCTACAAGTAAATCCACTCCCCCAGGTGAGCACAAAGTGACTTATAGAACTGCCCTCTATATCCATGAAATTGATTTTTTTGTTAGCTTTTAAATTCTTCAAAATCCTGAGGAAGGCTTTGAAAAAGCCTGTGGTGTTACAGTTACTGTTGGTATCGTTGTTATTCTGGCCGATATACATCTGTTTTAAAGCCCACAAGCTGACATTCCGATGAATCAAACAAAATGACATCTCAGCAGTAAATGAGAGAAAACATACACCTATATACGTTCATGTAAAGTGTTATTTTCCATTGATTTAAGTTGATAGTTTCCATGTCTCAATTTTTTAAAATTTTCTCTTTCCTATATTTTCAGGATCATGGCTACAACTTAAAAAAGAAATCAAACCTTTCTTGCCCACCCTTATTTACATTTACACTATGTTCTTTATCTGCCTTCATTACAAAAACCTCTATTCCCAGTCAGCAGTGAAAAACAAAATACTATCTACATACTTCCATTAAAAAAAGCATGGTCACACATTTCTCAGTGTCCTGATGGGATCCAGCATGATGGTCTGAATACCAGAATTATAACACACAAAGAGAGAAAAAGCAGTAACATACTTGCTTTGAGACACATAGAAAGATCATTTCCCTAAAATATTTTCCCTATTTTTTTTTATGACATGATGCCTGAAATTCACACAGAGTCATCATGGGGGCAGGGAGGCAAATGAGACAGACCTTTTAAGTCAGGGAGTGTGGGATCGACATGTACACACTGCTATATTTAAAATGGGTAACCAACAAGGACCTACTGTACAACACAGGGAACTCTGCTCAATATGATGTAATAATCTAACTGGGAAAAGAATTTGAAAAAGAATAGATACATGTATACGTATAACTGAATCACTTTGCTGTACACCTGAAACTAACACAACAGTGTTGATCAACTATACTCCAATATAAAATAAAAAGTTTAAAAAATAAAATAAATGAAATATGAGAATAGAAGAAAAAAATGAAAATGTACCACTGTTACAGCTAAGATATTGGCCCTTGTACATTAATGAATACAGTCACCCCGATTTGTCTTTCTCACCAGGAAGCAATAAGGTTGATTCATCTTTAAGGGAATGTTGGTGAGTGGGAGCTACTGGAAATAGTACCTAGGATGGGTACTGGAGGGTGGACTCCAGCACCTCAGACCAGCATGGAAAACTCAGTGGTGGGGTACGTGAGTGAGGTGAGGGACAGGGTCCCACATGGGGGATGGATGTCAAAACATGTCACTCACTCAAGAAATTTACAGGTAGAAACACTGCGCTAGCTACATAGAGTGACAAAAAAATAATAATATAATAGCTCCTAAGAAATTAAATCTTGTCTATTTCACAAAGCTCAGCCGTGGTTAGTGCAAATCCAAAATTTTATGAGTATAGTTCTTAATAGTACTTATCTGTTGCTTCAAATTTCCCCCACTTTCATTTGATATCTTTTGCCAAACTCTCTTAAGACATACACATACAGTCCCCCCTTGTACATATATACATACATATCTATATACTTATACATAGATATATACATACACATATATGTGTGTGTGTATGTGTGTGTGTGTGTGTGTGTAACTAAAATAAAATTTTGACTCTGTTTTTACTATTTTTCATCCATGAAATTCCAGTTTGTAGCAGGGGTGCTGGTTACTAAATAATGTGACTCCCCATCTCATCTCTTAGCGATGAAACTCAGCTCTGTTTAAATATGTCTTTCATGAAAGGGATAGATCATTGACCAAGTACATGAGTGAAAGGAAGGCAGCTTTTTTTTTTTTTAATTAATTAATTTATTTATTTATGGCTGTGTTGGGTCTTCGTTTCTGTGCGAGGGCTTTCTCTAGTTGTGGCAAGCGGGGGCCACTCTTCATCGCGGTGCACGCGCCACGCCTCTCACTATCGCGGCCTCTCTTGTTGCGGAGCACAGGCCCAGACACGCAGGCTCAGTAATTGTGGCTCACGGGCCTAGTTGCTCCGCGGCATGTGGGATCTTCCCAGACCAGGGCTCGAACCCGTGTTCCCTGCATTGGCAGGCAGATTCTCAACCACTGCGCCACCAGGGAAGCCCAGGAAGGCAGCTTTTAAATCTGAAACAAAACCTGAAATGAAAAATCTAGAAGTTAAAGAGGCACTTTGTGGTCAAACAGAAATAGGAAAAGTTGTAGAATAGAAAACCCCCAGCTTTGGGTCAAATAAACTTAGCTCTGACCTCTACCTCCATCGTCTGCTGGCTGCATGGCCTGGCACAAGTTTTAGTCTTCTCACCTGTAAAACAGGGGTGGTAATATACACCTCAATGAGTTGCATGAACGAGCATTGATGAGATAGTGTACAAAGAGTCCCTAAGATGTAGTATGTCCTCAATAAATGACATTTTTAATTTTTGCCACGCTTATGTCAGGAGAAAAAAAAAAGAAAAGCCAACCCTGGAGGAACAGAGGAGAGATATTTGAGTTAGTGCACAGATGTTTTCCGTCCTGCTTCCACATTCCACACCCCTTCAGTCTGACCCAAAAACACAGACGCCAGCCAGAAGGAAGCCCACCCAAGAATCATAAAGATAGATGCCAAATTGAATTAGTTAACCCCTGATTTAAATACAAGGACATTATATTTTATGAATCAATTCCTTAAGTTCCCCTCAGACCACAGGTATATAAAGCCCTTAACTAAGTTTATTTTTAATGTTGAAAGTACAGTAATTATAAAGAAAAAGATAATAAACATGCATCAACCCACCCAACTGCAGAATGTTAGCACTTTGTCAAATTTGCTTCAGACTTTTTAAATAAAAGAAATGAAAGTTTGTGGACAAAATTGAAGTCTCCTTTGTTCACTGCCTGAGTCCCATTCCCTTCCCATCTCAGAAGTAACCATGATAATGAATACAGAATGGCTCCGTCCAGAAAGTCAGTGTTTTCTACTTTTACCACATAAGTTGCATATGTAAGCAAGACATGCATATGGAGTTTTACATTTTTATACATGGATACAGTATGTATTATTCTGAAACTTACTTTTTTGCTTTCATTTTGTTTTTAAGATCTGGCCATGATGATGCGTACAGATGTAGTTCACTCATATTAAATGCTATATAGTCATCATTTTTTTAACCAAGGGAATTCTGCTTGAAGAAGGAAAAACTAAACTCAGTACTTTTTATGAGACTCGTCAGGATATACATTTACCATTCCAGAGTTATTTCTGTTCTCCGCTCTCTTGCAGGCATGTCTCCTTGTACCTGTGAATTGCTGATGGGCAATACTAATTATCATTCATTCATTTATTCAACCTATATTTATTGCGAGCCTTGCATGGGAAAGGCACTATTTTAGGTGGTGGGAATAGAAGAGATGAAATCAGACAAGATTCCCACCCTTGAGTAGTTTATGGTCTACTGGAAGAGACAGACAACACACGGTTATTCAAATAATAATCAAGATAATCTCAGCTTGTAATAACTTCTCTCAAAAAAATGAAGACAATCATATTATGAGGGTGAGAGGAGTGGTGGTAAGAGATTTACTTTAGATAGGGTGGTCCAAGAAAGCTTTCTGAGGAATGGTTACAGTTGAATGGAAATTTTAGGAACAAACAAGAAGAAGGCAATGTGTGATGAAACCAGGGATGAGCATTCCAGGCAAAGGCAACAAATAGTGCATCGATGAGCTCTCTCGCCCTGTTTATGACACAGAAAGGAGAGCAATACAGTGGGAATATATTGAAACAGGGAGTGAGTGTTATGTGATGATACAAAAAGGAGGGATGGAGTCCCATGAGGAATTATAAGGAGTTCAGGTTTTTATCTAAGTGATACTGGCAGCCTGCAAACATTGTAATCAAGGGAGCTACACGATCTGATTTAGAGGCTTAACTGATCGTTTTAACTTCTGGGTAGAGAGTGGATTATAAGAGTATAAAAATGGGAGCAGGGAGACCAATCAGGACACGATCTCAGCAGACCAAGCAAGAGATAATGACGGTGCAGACAAAGAATGTGGCAGTGGAGATGGGGAAAAAAATAAAGAGATTTGAAATATCTTTGGGGGTTACAATCAAAAAGAGACACTGATAGGTTGACTCTAGAAGATGAAGGAGAAGAAAGAATCGAGGAGGACTCCTAGGTCTAAGGTGCTGGGTGCGGGTGCCCTTTGTTGAAATGAGGAAGGTTGGGAAAGAAAATGGTTTAGTCCAGGAAGAATCAAGACTTCTCTCTTAAACACATTTAGTTTGAGATGACTAGATGCCCATATATATCCAAGGGGACATCTTGAGTAGTCAGTAAGCATTTGGGCCTCATGGGAGAAGTTAACACCAGAGATATAAATATAAGCATGTAGGCATCATATAAAACTGTGGGACTAGATGAAGTCACTTAGGGAGAGAAGAAGGTAAATGAAGATGAAACAGTACAGGATGGATCTGGGAGGACTCCAATATTCAGAGAGGGAATAAGAAAGAAGGAGTCATTGAGAAAAGACTGAGAATGAGTAACCGAAAAGGTAAGAAAAACCCCAGGGGAATCTGGTATCAAGGAAACTAAAGGAGGATGTGTTTCATGACAAGGGTATTTTTAATGGCGTGGAGAGGATGAAATCCAGATTGAAAAGCATGAAGAGTGAATAGGAGGTGAAGACGTGGATAGATAGAGAGTAGATAATTTTTAGAGAAATGTTGCTTTGAAGGGTGGCAGAGACATGAAGCACTAAAAGGACTGTGTGTTCATTAGAGATTTTTCATAATGTGAGAAAAGAAATGGGTGGTGCAGAGAGAGAACAGCAGAAATCAGGTCTTCAAGAAGGTAGCAGAAGAGTATGTATATATATACACATACATATATGTGTGTATATATACATATATGTGTGTGTATATATACCTATGTGTGTATAGCATTATGTATTTTTTCTTCCCTGTTAAAAAGAAGAAAGACAGATGGATATAGGTAAAGTTGGGTTTCTATGTTAGGTGGTGGGAACGTAAGGAATGTGTATCTCTGATTGCTTCAATTTCTTTTTCAGTGGCTGTCAGACAGTGTCATCAGACGAGAATGAGGGATTGCAGAGAACACGTAGGATATTTTAGGTGAGAAGACATGAAGGAAATTGTTTTTAAGAAAACAGAAAAAGGAGTCTCTAGGGAAATCTCGCAGTGTTGATTGTAAGGAGCTTTGCTTCATTTGTTCACTGCTCTATCTCTGGCTCTAAGCACATGAGTATTCCATAAAAAAAACCTGTTGGGTGAAAAAATAAATAAGTAAATGAATGAATGAATAAACTAGGAGAAGAGAAGATGAACATTTGAGTTATATCAGGGTTGATTTTGCCACACTAGTATGATGGGGGAAGCAGGAGCAATGTGGTCGAGAGGCAGGGAGCACAGTAATGGATCTTTATATCAGGTGGGTATCTAAACTGGGTAAAGATAAAAGAAAATGATGGTTTATTTGGTTAGTGAATTGGTGTTTTGAAGGAAAAGTGCTTCTGTAAATGTAATACATCAAATGAGCTAAAACATAGGAGACGGTGGGCATAAGGATGACTAAATTAAGATTGTGGAGATGACGCAGGTGCTGGTGACGGAAAGGTCACAGAGGAATCCATCAATGAAAGCAGGTGAGAAAATTACTATTACGAGCAAGAAGGTCTAGGAACTATGAGGCCAGGCTGGGGAACAGGTCGTCGTGTGGGTATTAAAAGTTTGCAAATTGTTATGAGTGGGAGTGGAGAAGGCAAACAGTGGGGCAGGAGTGGCAGAGAACCAGAAGTATCGGGCAGCAAAAGCAGATGGCTTATCCTTCACAGCACGACCTTCGGGATAGCCAGAAAGCAATGGTGTAAAGGTGGCAGTGGAGAGCAAGCGGAACGTATTCCCCACCTCTTGGTCCTGAGTTAGGTAAAATTCGAGGGGA